>NC_142735.1:21710000-21965000 GCF_051943395.1 Hippocampus bargibanti
TGCTGAACATCCGGAAGGATGCCCAGGACAGGCTGGTGAACTGGTTCCTGGGAAACAAGAGAACCTTAACAGGGAAGAGATGAAAATGTGAAAGAGGAAGCGGGAAGTCTGCGCTCGTCTGCGATGTGTCACTCAAAGGCGACTATCTGACAGTGCGCCATGCATGTTCGCACATATATTTCTTGACGTTCATGGGATACGAAGGACAAGAACACAAATACAGTGAAAATTTCAACAGAATCTGATGTTTCCTGAATTTTGTGAAGCAAAATGCATATTTTCCGCATAGGAATCATCTCATGCCACGCCCCCAAATACAAGTATCAAGTCCATTGGCGTCATGAGAAATTATTAGAAGTGCCGCAAGGAAATAATGCAATATAACTATATGTCACTTGCATCGATAGATGAAAAAAAAAAAAGATGGATACCTTGTGCACATAATGTAAAATAAAAATTGTGCCTTACTTCCTCAAAAGCCACGCCGCAGTTACCTCAATTGTGGGTTCGAAATCCACAGGAATGCCATAGAAACCGGCCGCCGTGCAGTTCATCCGTACGTGGTGCTCCGTATCCCGGTCACTCTGGCAGCCGTCCACGGCCGTAACCGCTGGGAGGCTGACACCGACGAGGACAACGGTGAAGAAGAAGATGAAGATTTTCATGCTGAATGTGATGCACAGAGGATGCGAATGAAGAACACTTCCTGGATGAATGCGCATTTATGTTTGTTTTGATTGACAGCATCTCACTCAGGAAGTGTGTCGCCTGATAACAAAATGAGCACATGAATGAAAATGGTTATTCAAACCCGGGATATGCAACAAGTGGAAAATAAAAAAAGCATTTAGTAACTTGGCTTATCGTTTATTTTGACACTTATTATCAGTGGTGGGGCATCAGGGCCTTCAAGGCCTTCTCTGCTCATCTGAATGTATCTGAATCACACACTAATGTGAATTATATTTTGTCCCTTAAAGAACAACGACAAGTTGTGTCCATAATTTGTAAAATCACTTCAAACGACTTCTACTGAGCGTATTTTACAAAGATTCCACCGCATATAGTTATATTTTACGTTTTCACACTCGCACTGAATATTCAGGAAGTTTTGTTTTGGAGTTGGAGACAATTGCTGACATGACGTCACGTCAGGAACGCCCCTGACCGAGAAAGCGACACACAATACATTTTGGGTATTTTTTTGCATTTTCTGGGATGGCTCGTATTGATACGCAAGCACAGTGGGACCTTGGCTCACAAAATTTATTGGTTCCCAGACAGAGTGTGTAAGGCGAAAAGTGTGTATCCCAAAAAATTATTTCCCATAGGAAACCATTAAAATGAGAATAATCCGTTCCCAGGTCCTCATAAAACATAATCTTCTACTTTCTAATTTTCTAAAGTCATTTTATTAACCTTTGTGTTGGTCGTTAATGGCTTGATGGAATGGAGTGTCCGGTTTCCTCAGCATTAAACACTTGATGAGGAACATAGGCTTCTTACTATCTTGAGGAATGATACCTTGTAGGTTCTTTCTCTGTGATAATTTTTTGGAGAACGGTCTCACTCTCTCTCTGTCTGTAACCCCATCCCCCACTGCTGTGTTCTTGACCAATCACGTGGCTTTAACCGAAGGCTGGGGGCGGGGAATAGAGCACAAAAACAGTGGCCACTATTTTCTTGTTAGAACGGGCTCGTTCGCGAACAATACATCACTCATTGTGGCAGCTCCGTGTGTATCCCGAAAAATAGTTCGTATGCCAAGGTAAAATGTTCATAAATGTAAGGTTCGTAAACCGAAAAGTTCGTATGCCAAGGGGTTCGTAAACCGAGGTTTCACTGTACTTCTTTAATCGATTGCAAACATTTATGATTTCCTCTTCAGAACTATTTGAATCATATTCATAACTGGATGAGTAACAAGAAAGCATCTTCTCCGAATCTGAAGCCATTGTTTCGATTTTAAAGCAAGGCGAAGACGTCCTGGCGTGACGTCACAAACAAGGGGGCGGGACCTTCTGAAACTCGAAATTTCCGGGGTCATTTTGAAGTCATTTTGGGACACTTTAACTAATATTTATTGTTGTTTTGGATTTGACTAATAATATCAGCCTGCGTGTTTTGGGTATTTTAGATGCTATGAAACGTATTTCTGATGTCAGATAGAAAACAAAAAAATGGTGTCGGTTGTCCTTTAGTGCTTATTGAATAATTCCTAAATTGTCTTTCAGCTTCTTTTCATTGCTTTTCCCATCTGTGCTGCTTCCAGATGTGTGTTTTCATATTTACGCATTTAACCAATCACATTTCAGCCATCATTTGTCACTATGGTCAGAAATCGACCTGGACGCTTTCACAATCAGTTCTGCAGGCCCTGCATAAAAATAAATGTTGATGAGACTGTTGATTTAAACAATAAGGGATCGAGATGGCAGAGTTTTCGCGAACTATGATTGGCTAGAAACTAGCAATCATAGTACAGAATCACTAGCCGCTAGTGATCATTAGCTGCATTAGCAAATGTATTACTGTTTTGTTTTTTTTTCGACCCACAATGGCGAAAGAGAAGAAAATTGATTTGGTTGCAGATATACTGTTGAAGCCATTTTCAAAACGGACTTTTCAAGAATATAATGACATCACTAAGGTTAGACAGCTCTGAAGCTAGCAAAAATAGCAAATAATATTGCAATTTTATAAGGTCATCATGAATCCACATGTTCATAGTAAAAATTCAAACAGTTTAATGACAGTATTTCTTAAAAAAAAGTCACGTTATTCTCTGGTCAACAACACCCTCTAGTGGACGTGTAGTAAGATCACACCACACTCGCCCCACACTGATTCCGACGTAGGACTACTGAAGGCCTAGGAGTGACATGCACGGCCCACCACTGCTTATTCTTATTTACTTTTAAATCGTGTAACCCGAGTCTTACAGAGGGCCACAATCCATCTATTCCAGGTTATTGACCATATCAAGAAGAATCCCCCCCCGCCCCCCCCCCCAAAAAAAATCACAGAATATATGTTTTGAAATAATGGGATACAAAAACACACGGGATGATGTTGTGATGCTGTAGTTTTTATTGGGGTCCAGTCTTTTGAGGTGTGGCCATTCAAGACCGCAAAATAAAAGTTCAGAGACAAAGCCAAACCTTTTAGAGAAGCCAAACAACCTTCACTTTGTGATTTTAAACTCAGGCGAATAGACGCAAGATTTCATAAACACTAATAAGCAGCACCCAAGAGAATCACCTGCTTGAAAATGCATCCTGATGATAATTATAATCATGAAATGAATAATATGAGTGAGGGTGAGGTTAGAAAGCACACAGTGGGTATTGGGGGATATGGGGGTTACACTGAAGGCATGATCATCATTTCCCATCATGCTCAGCGGGGACAGGGGACTTGTAGATCCCTCAATTGGCTAACATGAGTGGGGTAGGAAAACAAAACAAAAAAACACATCAAAAAAGAAAAAAAGGAAAGAAAAAAAAACGACTGCACCTTTATCACTTCCAGGTTTCTCCTCTCAAAAAACTTCCAAAACATCATTCCATGAGCTTTCATCAAATATTTTCCTAAAATTCCCCCAAATTTCACTTTCGCATTCCAATAATCATCCTGACTTATTCCATTTCCTGCAGTCCGTTTCAAAGTACACAAAAACCACGTCGGCATCTTTGGTTTTGATTGATTAGCAGCTAGCTAACCTGCTAACTTTGGAAGCCATTTTGTACATAGCATCGTTTGTCTTTATCAATGTACACAATGTTGTCTGGTGTGTTCAACAGCTTTGCCGATGCTACGCTAAGGTCCATTCTTGCAGCCTTACCGTAACAAGACAACTAAACTCCTGGGCAAAAAAATATATATATATATACGAAAAACTACACGCGAACAGCAGTAAGCCGCAGGAGCTGACGTGATCACATGACCACCATCAGGTCAACAAAAAGGCTTCCACACAAATGACCTGTTTACATGGCAACAATGTATACACACACACACACACACACACACACACACACACACACACACACACACACACACACACACACACACACACACACTCACAGACAAACATACACACCAGTAAACCCCCTTCGCATATTTGCGTCTGGCCTTTCAGAAAGTCGCTTCTATTTTTCAAGGAGCGTCTCCTGTGTCATTTGTGGTAAAATTCTCCGAATTGTAGCTTTCAGTCTTTTGTAACATAAAAGATGGCACCAAAAACCACCTGGAAAATAAGCAAAGTCATCATTGGTGTCAAGAAATTCAATTCAGATTTTCGTGTGGCGCATGGTGGGGGCGGAGCTAAGTTTAGCCCGTGTTGTTCGTGGAAGTTCCGGGGAGTTGAACCGAAAAAAAAAATGTAGGCAATCTGTCGCATCTCATATTTTAGATTTGATTTGTGTAAATAATTTAGCACAAATTGACTTCATTTTTAACTTCATTTCTTAAAGTAGAGCAAAACAATCATCCAAGTGGTCTGAAATTTAAATAATTAACTCATTCACTGCCAGACGAAAAAAGGTGTCCACTACTGTGCCAGGGTTTTTGTCCATGACCCACAGAATGTTGACTTTTAGGACTACATAAACATTCAATGCAGCGTTAGAAACTCTAGACTCTCTTCTTTCAACAGAAAAAAATGTTAATTCCTAAATTATATGTGTCTGGAGTTATATGAGCTTGAAGTGAGGGCGGCTGTCCAAAATACAATGCAATATATACATATTTGGTTTATATAGCTCCTTAACAACAGCTGAAGCCGGAACAAAGCGCTAACATAGAAAAAGAGGAAATGCTGCCCCACGTGGAAGGGAAAAACATTGCCAAATGGTCTGGCCAGCACTTTATCGGCACCCAAGCAAGAAAAAAACAAAACCTGAAAAAATTCTGGAATGGCACTCTATGTCATATGTATTTTCAATTCCAGAATACATTTGTGAATGGCAGTGAATGAGTTAAATTGGATTTATAATTTAACCCTTTCAGTGACATCTTATCATGTGATCAGGTTACATGCATGAAAGGCTGAATGCGAATGATATCTTTGGGTGAACCTGAAAGTTTTTACCTTTGGTGTAAACCATTTTTTCAAGATGGGGATAAACTCATCTTTGCACCTAAGTTCGAGTCTCCACTGAGCCGAACAGCATTTTGCGCTAAATGATTTCTTTACAGGGGTTACATTTAAAATATTAGATACAAATTAATTTGATATTCCAATTTTTTTTTCATGTAGAAACATTTTTGCTCTCCCGAAATGAAATCATATGGATGTCTGCATCTGTTTGTGTTTTTGGATCCTTGTTTGTGGTCTAAACTTGGAAATTAGGTAGTCGAGTGACGATTCGTGACATGGCCGCTGGTCCCCACAGCCGGTGAAAAGGGGGTAGGGGTTGCGGGGTTACTGCATACAGCATGTTGGGAGAAGCGAATCCAGGCTCAAGAGTTCAGAGGTCAGAGGGAGTTTGCTGGTTGTTGAGGTCCGGCTCACTGAACTGTCGTCTCATGCGCGGCGGCGGCGTGGTGAAGCCCCAACCGGGCAAGGGCGGGCCCAGGAGGATTTGGGCGGGAAGAGGAGGGGCAGCGTGGTAGTTGGGGAATGGTGCATTGTGGGCGTTGTAGTACGGATGATGAAGATGCGGATGCTGCTGCTGATGATGATGATGATGATGATGGTGAGGAGGAGGAGGAGGAGGGCCAGGATGTTTGTTGTAGTGGAAACCTGGGTCGCCTCCCCCTCGCTGTCCACCCGGACCGGGTGACGGACCCCTCCTCTGTCTTGGTCTTCCTTGGTGACCACCGCCCCTTTGGTGCTGCTCGCTGCCGCCGTGGTGACCGTTGCCGGGCGCGGAGCCGTCAAATGAGTTTCGGCGGTAGTGCTGCTGCCGCTGGTTGCCGTGGTTTCGCTGTTGCCAGGCGCGTTGCGGGCTAGGGCTGCGCATGCGTGGGGGCGGGGCCTGGAAAGGGAGAGTGTGGGTCCCCCCAACCCCACCTCCCTCGGCTCCTCCTCTCCTCTCCCCCGGAACTTCGCCGTCTGCCAAACCCAGCGCCTGCAGGGCGGCACTCGCCGGTCCCCAGGAGAATCGGTGCGCCGGGTTGCTCTTGAAGGGGAACTTGAGCTTGCAGTCCTGCGGAGGAATGAAGCGGCCTGTCCCGGGCAGGTGCACGTTTTGACCTGCGGCGTGCAAACAGCATCATGAGTCAGTGACAAAAGCAAACAAAACAAAAAAGCTTTTCAAAATGGTCGCAACCACGTTTGCATCGTAATCAAAAACATAAGCCTGTTGTGTAACATGGACACTTCTTGAAGCAGAAGATACAGCAACAAGACCGCCATATTGGATGTGGCAGATCCGCAATACTGCAGGTTTTACAGATTCATCTTCCAATATTTAATCTAAATAACACCACCAAAACCTCAAATGCAGATGGGATGTGTAGGTTTTGTGGATAAGGAAGGACTCGTAATGGTGATCCAGTGGAGATTTTCCATCCAACAAATATATCATAATAATAATACATTTCTCAAGGTCACTTTACAGTCACAGGATAAGTATGAAGTATGACAGAGTACAGTGATAGCCTGACAAGATTTTTTTGTGACATAAGCGGCACATGAACGAGGCATCACAAATTCTCCTCACCAGGTTCTCCTTGATTGAGGCCCCGTAACTTCTTGGTAATGTTCTGCTGCTGTAGGTTACCAATTCTCTGCTGTTCTTGCTTCAGCCAGCGGAGGCGCCCTCTCCTGAATGCCGGATCCTCGTCCATGAGACGCTGCACCCGGTCCTCCCTCTGGGGAGGACCGCCCCCTTCTTCGCCGTTTTCCTGCTCGCTCTGCCAGAGGTGACGAAAGTCAGCGTTGAGTGGAGAGGATTGTCGCCGACATATCGAGGCGCAGTTGCTGGCATGTCACCTGATCGGACGTCGCGCCTTCTACTTTGACGGGGATGACGCTCTCCATTTTGATCATTCGGTCCCGCAGCGCTTTTATTTCCTCATCCTTCATGTTGTTTTGCAGTTTCACTTCCTGTCACGCCATCGGTTCACATGACCACAATTATCAAATATGACTTGATGACAAGCATCAAATTTCACGTCAACGTCGCTGACATATTGGCAAATTGTTGCGATTTGTGAAAATGTGGCAACCCTTTTCCACAAGATTGACTTCATTTTGGAGATCAACTTTTTTTACCAATGAAATGGATTAATTTTTGTGTTTATTATTAAAAAGACTTTGATGCGCCGGACTTTACATACCCGCAGTCCAAATTTATAATCTCACCTCCAAGATGTCCGTCAGCTTGTCAATGTGAGCCTTCAGGTTATAGGCGGCTCCCCCTTCGCCGGCCTCATCACCTCCCCCTCCTCCCCCCTCCTCTGAGGGGGGGCTCCTCTCCTCCCCGATGCCCACCGTGTCGCACACGTCCTGCGCCACCGCCTTCCAGCTGTCTTTCTCGTTGTCGTCCTTCTTGCTGTACATGCGGCACAGCTCCTTCATCTTGACAATGGCCAGTGCCTCAATCTCCTGGCGAGAGTGACGAAAGTCTCCCAGCGCCACCTGATTTGAAGCAAAAGGTATTCGTGACTTCCACTAACAACCCAGGCTAAACTTAGCTCCTCCCCATCTCTTATATGTGCATGTGGAGGGGGCGGAGTTTGAAAAGAACCTCGTAGCAGATCTCTTTGACGGCCTGCAAGCGTAGATCCTCCATGGTGACGCGCTTCGGGTCTTTGCTGATCCGCCTCCTCTGAGGAATCTGATAGACTCTTTGAGGCTCTCTCCTCTTTCCGCTACTTGGAAGACCGCAACGCTTCACGATGGACTGCACCTGATACACACACACACACACACACACACACGCACGCACGCACGCACACACACACACACACACACACACACACACACACACACACACACACACACACACAAAGTCAGCAAGAAGTGACAAAAGGATGGTGGAGCAACACTGCTATGGTGAAATTACGAATTATTTCTCTTCAAATGAAACTACCCAATCATAAAAGCTGATTCAACCAATTCCCTGATTAATAAAAGTAGTAAAGTTGGATGAAAAGTTACTGTAATAGTTACATTGTGCAGTTACAGACAACCATGTGTTGCATGAAAATGACATTTGTTTTTTTTTGTCACTTAACTCATTCACTGCCATTCCCGAATTTATTTGGGAATTGAAAAGCATGACGTGGAGCGCCATTCCCGAATTTGTTCGGGTTTGAGTTTGTCTTGAGGGGGTGCCGATAAAGCTCTGGTCAGACCTCTGGCAATGTTTTTTCCCTTCCACGAGGGCGGAGCATTTGGCTTTTGTACAACCGCCCCAGTTCAAGCTCAGATAACTCCAGATGCATATAAGTTAGAAATTAACTCTTTTTTTTTCTCCTGATGAAAGAAGAGAGTCTAAAGTTGGTTACGCAGCATTTAATCTTTATGTAGTCTAAAAGGACAACCGACGCCTCCGGACAAGGTGTGTCCATAATTTGTAAATTCACTTCAAATGACTCCTACTGAGCGTATTTTACAAAGATTCCACCGCATATAGCTATATTTTACGTTTTAACACTCGCGCTGAATATTCAGGAAGTCTTGGTTTCGACTTCAGGTCAGGAACGCCCCTGACCGAGAAAGCGACACACAATGCATTTTGGGTACTTTGTTTGGTCTGATAACTTCGTGTTGATGGCGAAATTAGAAGGAAAGCACATAAATAACGCGATGGTGAATCGTTGTGTGTTGCACCAATACTACTATTTGATACTAGTTGACACAAATTCCCTGCAGACAAATCAGCCCATTTCCAACGGAGCTTGGGTGCCATCTTGTGCATTTTCTGGGACGCTACACATCAGTCCTGATGCCTCAAAATGACCCAGAAGAACTTTAATTGATTGCAAACATGTATGCTTTCCTCTTCAGAACCATTTGAATCATATTCATAACTGGATGAGTAACAAGAAAGCATCTTTTCCGAATCTGAAGCCATTTGTTTTGGTTCTAGAGCAAGGCAAGACGTCCTGGCGTGACGTCACGTACAAGGGCACGGGACCTTCTGAAACTGGCCACTTCCGGGGTCATTTTGAAGTAGTTTTGGGACACTTTAACTCATTTTTATTGATGTTTTGCATTTGACTAAAAATATCAGTTGGCGTGTTTTGGGCATTTTAGCTGCTATAACACGTTTTTCTGATGACAGTTTGGAAACAAAAAATTGTGTTGGTTGTACTTTAAATGGAAGCAGTGACATTTAAGAATCTTTTTTTAACCAAAAAAATAAAAATAAAAAAAAGACAATTATTTTTTGCATTTCTGGATTTCACTTCACAAAAATTACTTTTCAAGCAAAAAGTAAAATTAAGGCAATCTTTTTGACATGACATATACTCTTAATGTTGCCGAAATGCAGCCTTCAAACTGAAGCTTTGAGATGCGACAAGTGTAACTGCAGTCTAACAACTTGACTGGAGAAAGTAACGTGTTAGATTAGTTGTGAGTAAAAAATGAGGAGATTTTGGAGTCAACGTAAACATCACAGTAGGCGACATGCATGACGAGTACCTTGTTGGCAGGTAGTTTCTCTCGAAGGGAGGAGATGAGCCTCCAGCTTTCCTCGCACGAGCGCTTGTCGGAATCATCTCCGCTGTCGCTGTCTGCATACTTTGTATAAATACACACAAACACACAAGAAGTGTCAAAAGTTAAGTGTGAATGAAAAATGGCGATGATGGTGATGATGATAGACTGGCACGCACCAGCCGCTGTTGCTCCAGAAGCAGATCAGCCTCCTCTTTTTCCTTGCGGTATTGCGTCTCCATGTCTTGAAGCCTGCAATATGTCAGCTGTCAATCAAAGCCATCGACGTGGCAGGGGTCAAAAGGTCAGAGGCGTGCCATACCTCTTCTCCATGTCCAGTTTGATATCAATGCCTTGTTTCTCCAGCAGCTCCCTCTGAGCATACGTCCAGTCTTCAGGCTCCCCCTGCTGCTCGGCCGTGACGCTGCGCTCCCGCTCCAGCCGGGCCTGCTCCGGGTGGTTGAAGCGGAACACGTGGTTCTTGCCCATCACGATGCGGTTCCCTGGGCGAGCAAAGACGTCAGGGGGTGGCACCGTGTGTGTCTCCTCCGTTGTTCCAGCGCATAGTAAGCTCACCTTGCTTGAGGACGACTGCCTCCGCAATCTGCTTCCCGTTGACATAAGTCTCCGCCCCCACCAGTGGCTCCAGAGTGACCACCACTGCAAACACGCAGTGACACGTCAGGTGAGTGATCCTCGACACGATTATGCTTGAGAAGCAAAGAATTGACAAAACTTCATACAAAGTTAATGGGGAAATGAAATTGAAAGTTCCCATTTTGGGATACAGAGAACACCCACTATTAATTGTGACTGAGCCCGACCGATCCTTATACAGCAGCCAAAAGATGGTGCCAAAGCAACATTTTTTTATATTAAATATGATTCTGGCTTGTGTTTTTCAACAAATTGCTACATTTTCTAAAACAATCAACAAAGGTGACCTTGAAAACACGGTGCCCTTTTCATCTCCCACCAGCCATTTTGCTCTGCTTATATCGATACAAAAGCATCTTAAGCTGAATCGATATTTGCTGAAGAGTTTCTAGTCAGTACCACCATTAGCGATATCTGTAGTCACGTGACCAGCTTTCGTGTCTGCACAGTGTAGCAGAGCTGCAATAGCATATGAAACATATTGTAGTCTTCTTATACAGTATACAATTGTTCAACACCAATTTGAACCATGGGGAAATGTAAGAATTGTGACCTCGGAATGAAGTACAAGGCAATAGTGGCTGTCGAGGAGAATCCAACAAAGAGTAAATCCTCCATCGCGAAAGAGTTCGACGTGCCGCAGAATACCTTATCAACCAACGTAAGTAATGTAAACGTTGCAGTTTTTGTTTTCCATACATGTATTTAATTGTGTGGTATTGAGATATCTTTATCGCTTGCAATAATCACTGTATCACAGTATGTACATGCAGGCGTTCGTGGTTTCTCTCGTGTGTACAATATCAACAATGTCGAGTGCTACTCAGAGTCTCGATTGCAAGAGTATGTTATGACATTTTTATTGAATGCATAAGTTTATTTTTCACTTCACTACAGTACAAAAGCATGCTAGATACGCAATCCATGAACTCAAGGAGAAAATTACATGCCATATCAAAGATCCCCCATTTATTGCCCCCTTTTAATGCAGTTCGGCGCAGGATTGGATATATCGATAGTCCGGTTATATCGATATTTTTTCCGACTCCCAAGAATATCGATATAACGAGACTTTACTGTATTGTATTTTGTACAGCCGCCCCCATTTCAAGGTCAGAAAACTCCAGACACATATAATTTAAGAAATAACGTTTTTTCTGATGACAGTAGCAAGTCGAAGGTTTCTAACGCTGCATTGAATGTTTATGTAGTCCTAAAACTCAATATTATGTAGGTCCTGCAATTTGAGTGAGAATGACAAAAACCCTGGCACTGGAGTGGACACATTTTTGCATATCGTCTGGCAGTCAATGAGTTAATTTAATTTTTCCTTAAAGGACAACCGACGTCTCTGGACAAGTTGTGTCCATAATTTGTAAAATGGCTTCAAATGACTTCTACTGGGCGTATTTTACAAAGATTCCACGGCATATAGCTATATTTTACGTTTTAAGACTTGCGCTGAACATTCAGGAAGTCTTGTTTGTGACTTGGTGACGAGTCCGTACGTGACGTCATGAAAGGACCCCCCAGTGACCGTAAAAAAGACGCATTGTAGCGTCCTTCCATAACGTCAATGTATTTTGCTGTACTGTTTTCTTTGAAAACCTTGTAATGCACCCAAAAGCCGTCAGAAGAGGGAGTCCAAGATCCATGGAAGGAATTTATCAGCCTGTGATTCATTCCTCACAGGTTGCCATTATTTTTGCCTCTTTTGTGGGACGCTACATTGCAGTCCAGATGTCTCAAAATGACACGGAAGGACTTCTTTAATTGATTGCAAACATGTATGCTTTCCTCTTCAGAACTATTTGAATCATATTCATAACTGGATGTGTAACAAGAAAGCATATTCTCTGAATCTGAAGCCATTGTTTTGATTCACAAGCAATGCAAGACGTCTTGGCGTGAAGTCATTTTTATTTGCATTTGAATAAAAAGTGACATCGGCTGTCCTTTAATACACAGTATGGCATGTTAATAATTTTCAAAATCATCGCGCTTCAGCAGACAAAACAAGAAACATTGTTGCAAAAAACGATTGCATTCATATACAGTACAGTGGGCATGTACATAACACAACAGGGAAACTGCAACGCGTGGCGTTCATGGCGTGACGTCACGAACTGGGGGTGGGACTTTCTGAAAATGCCCAATTCGCAGCTCAATTTTTGCAGATTTTGGACACTTTAAGTCATTTTTATTGGTGATTTGCATTTGAATAAAAATATCATACTGCGTGTTTTGGGTATTTTAGATGCTATAAAACGTTTTTCTGATGTCAGTTAGAAAACAAAAAAGTGCCGTCGGTTGCCCTTTAACTTAACTGACCTAAAACTTTCTGTAACTGATTGGAAATTTGACACCGCTTTGACAACCTCTACATTCAACTACATGCCACAAAATCAAGTTTGAGACAATACCTGACATACTTCCTGGCAGCTTTTAGACGCAAACATATACACAAAGAGAGAGAAAGTCACACAAGCACGTGCAAATACGTGCTTGTAATACACACACTCACAAAACACAAAAGCACACACACTGTTGTGATAAGTCTTACCTTCTCCTTGCTCGTTGGTCTCATTCACAAACACACAGTGAATCTCCTTGATGAAGTGACCAGACAGCTTGATGTCCACATCCTGCTGCCCAACTCTATCACACAAACACACCAATTTTAAAATGCCTTCTCTACTTTTAGGTCCACGCAACCAAGAGAAGAAGCAGGTCCAACCTTGTGAATCCTTCCTTGATGTAGTAGAGCAGGCACTCGGACATGAGAGGGTCCTCGTTCAAGTTGACAAGGTGAGGAGTCTAAACACAGACATGCATGTAATGTGACCCTTTCTAAATAAAAGTGTCAGTTACTGTGTATGCCAACTTATTGGAGGCAAAAGGACAAAATGGCGAGAAAGAGAAAGAATGTCCCAAAATATAGATCTGCTGAAATCTCAATGTCATTCCAAATGTATTCCGACACTCACAAACTGATTCTGACTCATTCTGTTGTTGAAGGACAAAAGGCAAATTCACAAGTAAATTGTACTTAATGAGTGAAAAAGCATTTCTTGACTCTGCTTGTCAATATATGTCTGCAGCATAGAGAGATTGACAAAGATAGATTATTTCAAAGTCAAAGTCAGCTTTATTGTCAAATATGCTAATATGCATGACATACAGCACAGATGTAATGACTGTCCTCTTATAAGGCGCTACAGAAGAGGCTGGGATTACGTGCTACTTCTTTTACATGGGGAAATTGAGTCGGTGGCTGCTGACAGGAGTTGCGAGACCTGCTGTGGCTCAATATTACTTGACATATGAGGCGCACCTGCGTATAAGGTGCAGGGTCATCTTTTGAAGAAAATCAAGGCTTTCGGGTGCGCCTTATACACCAGAAAATACGGTACTACTAAAATGAGTTAATTTCCTATATAGTGCACCTGATGATCTGTCACTCATGGTATTTTAAGTACATGCTGTATGGTCACTTACACCTTTGGGAGAAAAGACACCAAGGGTCCCTCCATCTTCTTTAATGGACACGCCCATTTCGGCCAAGAGCGACTCCCTGCCGCGGACGCACACGTTTACAAGGTGAAGGGAAAAAAAATGTGATAATGTTCCGACGAGTTCAACTCACCTCTCCAAACGAATTGATTCCGTCTTTCTTAACTTCTCCTCCCATGTCTCATTGAGCTCCGCCATGATTTTCTCTGTCTCCTGACAGACATATACACATGTACGCGCGTGCGTATGAGAAGGCCTGTGTGTGTGTGTGTGTTTGCTTCTGCTGTAACATCATCATACCAGCAATCTCTCAGCCGCCTCCTCTTTACTGATTGTCTCCGTGGCAACCTCAGGCTCCCCGGCATCGAGGTGATTGACATCCACTGACTCACTGAGGTCTAAAACACCTGAAGAGGCGGAGTCTTTCGGATCGGCCGTCCCATTGGCTGTGATAGTCAGCGGTAAGGAAACACCTTCTGTGGAGGAGCCATTGTTGTTGTTGGCTAGAGAAACGTGTGGGAGGGAGGGGGGGGGGGGGTTGGTGGTGTAGACACGAAACCACTCATATTACTTTTGGAATGCAAAGGCTGACGGGCACGCGCACATCTGTAAATATCAGACTGTAAACATAGCACAGACAAACACACACGTGTGTGTACACATGCACACACACGTGGACATGTGGCACATAGTTCTAACACGAGGCCTGGGGCCAGATCCGGTTCGCCTCATTATTTGTTATAATAATCATTTATAAGCCCACAAAATAAAATCGCCTCGATGTTACTTGCTAAATGACTACAACAAAATTGCAAATATTCTTCACCTTTTTTTTTACAACCAATTCAATTCTTAAAATCATTCCCTGCCAGACGATGTGCAAAAATGTGTCCACTCCAGTGCCAGGGTTTTTGTCATTTTCACTCAAATTGCAGGACCCACAAAATATTGACTTATAGGACTACATAAACATTCAATTCAGCGTAAGAAACTTTAGACTCTCTTCTTTCGTCGGAAAAAAAGAGTTAATTCCTAAGTTATATAGCTCTGAAGTTATCTGAGCTTGAAATGGGGGCGGATGTACAAAAGGAGAACGTTGCCCACTCGTGGAAGAGAAAAAGCATTCCCAGAGGTCTGACCAGCGCTTTATCGGCCAGCAAGAAAAACCGAAACCCAAAGAAATTCGGGAATGGCGCTCCACGTCATATTTTCAATTCCCAAATAAATTTGGGAATGGCAGTGAAGATAGAGTTAATATAAAGCATTGTAGAATGAAATATGTGGTTCGTTTGTCACCCTTTTCCATAAGATTTGTTTTTAAATAGAGGTTGTATTCTCTTTCAAGAGCCCCACTTGACAAGTTTTTCCCCTGTGTCCTTTAAGGCTTATATAAGATTGTTTAATGCTTTTATGAGTAACCCTATGACCATTTTGTGTTTGGGAGGGTTGTGTCAGGAAGGGCATCCGACGTAAAAGCTTGGCCAAAACAAACATGCGGATCAAACCTCTAAAGATGGAGGACACTGATTTGCTGTGGCGACCCCTTGAAGGGAAAAGCCGAAAGGAAAAGAAGATATATATATCATAAAAATGGAATGCCTAGCCCATAGCAGCATGTCATAATTTGACGACATGATAATAATCATTTTACAGGAGCTTGAAAAAGTACAACGTGGCATGTAATAAAACAGACATCAGCGCGCATGATGTGGAGAAAATGGAAGGAGTGCAGCTGAGTTCCGTGGCATGCGGTGAGCACGGTTGATGGAATGCGGTGAGCAGGGTCAGTGGAATGCGGCATACCCTGGTTGTGGATGAGCTCGTGTAGGCCCTGAGCGAAGAGGAGGCTCCGGAGTCGTTCCACTTCCCCTTTCAGCTCTCGGATCAGTTTGGCATTGGGGTCTTCGTTGATGATGGCGTTGCAGCGAATCTGCTTGGCTCGGTCGGCGTATCTGCAACAGAGGTCAGGTGAAAGCAGCTTAAGTGCACGGGAAGAGGCGCGAGAAGCTCTTACCTCAAAGTGCTGAGCGTTTCTTCATAGTTGATATCAGCAGGACTGAGAGCGGCGATCATGGCTGTGCGAGAGTTTCCACCTGGGACATGGAATTGGAGCCATTTCCAATCAAACTTAATAAATACATTAAATAACAAATTCATAAGGTAATAGATACATAAATAAATAAACAAACAGATAAACAAGTGAATACATAAATAGATAAATAAACAAACTGATAAATAGATACATAAAAATACTAAATAAAAAGATACATAAATTAACAAATACATAAATACGCAAATACAGATATCCAGCTGGCTAGCTATCTAACCAGCTGGCTAGCTGTCTATTCAGCAAGCTAGCTATCTATTCAACAAGCTAGCTCGCTATCCCGCTAGCTAGCTATCTATCCAGCTAGACAGACAGACAGATAGACAGATAACAGAATACACCATAAAAGGGGAAAAGTGCATTTCTTTTCATTATCCAATTTTAGGAGCAATTGCATTGTATTTATCGGTTCAACAAATTTGCATGTAATCTTAATCCAATATTTATTGATAATTTTTTGAAGCACAGTGTTTTCTTGATCAGACTCGAGAATTGAAATGACAGGAATAATGACTATCGCTTAATGATTGGCGTCTCGTTCTCACCCAGATTCTCCTTAAGGAGCCACGTCAGCACCGAATCTCTGTAGGGAATAAAGTCACTCTTTCGCTTCTTGCTGCTCTGCTGCATCACCATCAGTGAGGGGAAAAATGAAGACGATGAAAATGAACATGTGGAACTCAAAAAAAGTTGGGTGGGATGGGAGCAGAGGGGCTTTTGTACCATGTCGGCCAGAGCAGAGATGACTTTTCCCAGTGTGGTGAGAGACTTGTTAATGTTGGCTCCTTCCTATACACAATTGTCACAATAACTGACCCAACATTAAAAAAATAATAATAATGATAAAAAAAATCATCTCTGCGTTCTCCCACCTTGAGTCGGGTACCCTTGGACCCCGAGGAGTCGGCGCGTTCACTCCCCGCCAGGTCCACTAGACTGATCTTGCTGACCTGAGAAGATACCGAAACATGTCAAGTGTGCACGTGCACATCAAGTCATATCCAAACACTCACCTTTTCTGTGTCCAACTGGGTCAAAAGATCTCGGCGCCGCTGGCTGAAGACAATGGTGAAAACGGCGTGCGAGCGCGACGACGTCTCATTCATGTTGGTGGCCGCCACCGTCCTGTCCGAGGCGTCAGATTTGAACATTCCATCACAAGTTGCGCAAAGACATGCAATATATTGTACGTACACAACGCCTCCTGAAGCATATTTGCCCGCTGATGGGTTATGAGTGCGTATCAGTCATATTTAAAAGTGTCACATCTGCCCCATAAACAAATGCAATCCAATACAGTCAAGTTAATGCAAAGTCGCACTTTGACACACTCTATATGGTTAAAAAAAAAATATAATAATAATAATAATACATAAATAAACATATTAAAAATTTATACATACAGTAAGTAGATAAATAAATAGCTAAACAAATACATAATCAAATAAATAAATAGATAAATTACATGTATTGTTAAATACATACCTAAATATAAATAAATAAAAATGTAAAAACTAAAATACAGTAAAGTCTCGTTATATCGATATCGGTTATATCGAAAGTACCGCTTATTACGATATTATTTTCATTTCCCTTGCACATTTTTAGTCTTTTTATGTATAATTAGTACCGTTTAGTACGATACCCGGTTGTTACGATAATCCGGTTATTACGGTGCTCCTTTTCATCCCCCGCCGGCCATTTTTGTTGTTTATATCGATATATCCGTCGCGCCATTGGTCAACTTGGTCACGTGTCTTGTTACGTGAGCCGCCATCGGTCGCGCCATTGGTCGACTTGGTCACATGAGCCGCCATCGGTCGCGCTATTGGTCGACTTGGCCGTGTGACTTGGTTACGTGCCCAGCACCCGTGTAGCAGAGCCATTTTCATTTTCAGACGCTAGCTCGTGTGTAGCAGACGAGATTGAAGTGTTTGTGTTAAAAGGTAAAAATGGGAAGCAGAAGAAGATTGATGACTTTTTTAAATTGTATACATAATACATTAAGATGTAAGCGTTGCAGTTTCCCTGTTGTGTTATGTACATGCCCACTGTACTGTATATGAATGCAATTGTTTTTTTGCAACAATGTTTCTTGTTTTGTCTGCTGAAGCGCGATGATTTTGAAAATTATTAACATGCCATACTGTGTATTAAAGGACAGCCGATGTCACTTTTTATTCAAATGCAAATAAAAATGACTTCACGCCAAGACGTCTTGCATTGTTTGTGAATCCAAACAATGGCTTCAGATTCGGATAATATGCTTTCTTGTTACACATCCAGTTATGAATATGTTTCAAATCCACTGTAGTTCTGAAGATTAAAGCATACATGTTTACAATCATTAAAGAATTATATGTGCCATTTTGAGGCAACATTGGGGGTACATCTCTCACCCAAAAAAAAAAGGGAGCTAATGGCCAGCTCCGTTTCTTATATGGCGCTTGGCTGCCCTCTTTTGGCGGCTTTTGTTTAATGCAGTTCGGCGCAGGATCGGATATATCGATAGTCCCTGTTATATCGATATTTTTTCGGACTCCCTTGAATATCGATATAACGAGACTTTACTGTAAATAAACAAACAGAAAAACAACTAGATAAACAAACAAACATAAAAACAAATAGATTAACAACCAAATGAATAATAATAATAATAATAATAATAATACATAAATAAACATAGAAACAAATACGTATATAATCAAATAAATAAAGAGGTGAATATATAAATTAAATGTATTATTAAATACATACATAAATTTACATAAATAAATAAAAATGTACAAACTAAATAAATGAACAAACAAACAGAAAAACAAATAGATGAACAAACAAATAAGTAAAACAAATAAACTAATAAACACATAGATTAACAAACTAAGAAATAATAAAAATAAACTCAAGTGTAAAACATTTTAACATATAATAATAATAATAATAATAATAATAATAATAATAATAATAATAATAATAATAATAATAATAATAAATAATAATTAAACATAAACTAATTGATAAATAAATAGATAAACAAATAAATTAAATAAGTAAAATAAACTCAAAACAAACAAACAAGCAAGCACACACACGCACACACACACACACACACACACACACACACACACACACACACACACACACACACACACACACACACACACACACACACACACACACACACACACACACACACACACACACACACACACGCCTTCACACATACGTACATACATAAATAAACTGACCGGGCTTTATTCCCAGCATCCATCAGGTCCCGAATGTCAGGGAACCCGGTCACAGCCAATTTGGACAAGTCCTCCACGTATGGTCCCAGAATGGGGTGCTCCCTCACCCGCAAGGTCCCCTGAGACTTAGGGTTCAACAGATCGCGGACACGCTCGCAGTAGATTTCCATGTAAGACACCTACGGTGGGTACACTGCCAGCTAAGAGCCTGGTTCTTATACAAGTGTGCGGCAAGGTGGAGAGTGGAGGGGGTTACCTCTACAGAATAGGTCAAATCGGGATCTGTCTTGGCTCCAGTCCTCTGGAAAAGGTCGTCACAGAGCTGAGGACACACATACACGCATTAACAAAGATGGCAGAAGGACTGACCTATAATGTCACAACACATAATTCAGTCTAAGCATGAAGATAGTTTATAAACACTGACAAACTTACAGAAATTAGATCTTAACAAAAGAGAGGGTGAGAGGATTTGTATGGATGCAAATCAAAAGGCGGAAATGTTTGGGGCATAAACGTTTATTTTAGCATCAACACATGCATGTAGCACTCTATTATAAACCTTAAAAACTGTCACGGTTTGCAAGGTGGTGATGGCAGTTGTGGATCCCAATAAGCAGGCAGGAGGAAGCAGCAGGTTGTGTTTGAGAAATTGTATTAAAATAAAGTCAACAGGAACAAAAATCTAAAACATCAAAGTCATTCAGACAGAAAAATACAAAGTATCAAATAAAGACCAAGAGTAAAAGTCTGCCAAGATGAAACAAACACATGCACAGCATACAATGCATACAATTGCATACAAAGCATACAACAATGACCCGACCCCGGATGGTCGTGCCGGGAGTCCTTTCAAGTGTCACTGATTAAAACGACCAGCACCTGCGAAGCTACAGGCAGGGCTGATGTCGCTACCCGTTGGTCGCCAATCCGAACGTGGCAGTCCGCCACTGCTCGGGACGACCAGCACCTGTGCAGGTACAGGCGGGGCCGACAGCGTCATGACAAAAACACTCAGTCAGGTTGTTGATATCGGCCGGTATCAAGTATGTGAAATAAGGCAGATACCGGGTCGATACCTGTAATCGATATTTGGCCGTCACGATACCATACCTAAGTAAAATACCGGTAGAAAAATAAATGAAACTCTCTCACGCTGATACGACTCCACAAAAGTAAAAAAAAAACAAAAAAAAAAACTAATGAACTGAATTCAATTGACGTACAAAAGTAAGCATTAAATAAATAAATGTAATATACCTGTGGAATGATTCCCTCCTGCCCCATCTCCTGTTTGCCCATCATGGTGTAGCTCTTCCCCGCCCCGGTTTGGCCGTATGCAAAAATGCACACATTATAACCTGCACACGACAAAAAAGTGAGTGCCTGCTTTCTACTGCCACATCGTCATCGTCGTCATGGCCAACAAGTCACCTTCAAAGGCGTGCAGCAGCATCTCCTCGCCGATATCCTGGTACACCTGACGCTGGCTAGCAAAGGCCGGGTCATCGTCCTGGGTACATGGACAATCAATATCATGTGTGTGCGTGTGTGTATGTGTGTGTTGGTGACATTACCATGGTATGCGACCAGTAGGAGTGGTCAAAAGTGAAGTTCTTGGCTGCATCTTTGGGCTGTTTTGGGTTGACGATACCTGAGAGGACAACACAAGGCTGAGTGTGTGTGTGTGTGTGTGTGTGTGTGTGTGTGTGTGTGTGTGTGT
This sequence comes from Hippocampus bargibanti, assembly GCF_051943395.1. Taxonomy (NCBI): domain Eukaryota; kingdom Metazoa; phylum Chordata; class Actinopteri; order Syngnathiformes; family Syngnathidae; genus Hippocampus; species Hippocampus bargibanti. Next base: position 21,730,865 of record NC_142735.1, read on the forward strand.
GTGTGTGTGTGTGTGTGTGTGTGTGTGTGTGTGTGTGTGTGTGTGTGTGTGTGTGTGTGTGTGTGTGTGTGTGTGTGTGTGTGTGTGTGTGTGTGCGTGCGTGCGTGCGTGCGTGTGTGTGTGTGTGTGCAACTTACAGGTGGTGTTTCCCTTCATCTGGATGACACACTTGGCATTGCGCCCCGTCTCCCTGGCGTTGAACGGCCGGACGCGCACTGCCACCTTGACCGAAGCACCCGCCATCTCAGCCCACCTTTAAGAAGCCAATCAAAAAAGAAATAAACAAAGTCAAAGGTTAAAGGTGGTGCATAAAATTGATTTCTTGGAGTGCTACTTCTTTCTCTCCTTAACGCCTTCAAGCCGCCTCGCTGATTGCTATCTCGGCGCCTGTTCGACATGCCGCTTCCCACTCCCTGGCCTCGGGCAGCCGCAGTCACCTGCTAACGGTGTTGCGCGTGCGTTTGTGTGCATATTGATCAGTGACAGTACAAGTAGTGAAGATCAGACCAGTTACAACAACATGCAGCTAAAAATACACACACACGTGCACACACACATTGCTGGGATGCCAAGGGAGCGCCACTTTAGCCACGCATGCTAACTTTAACAACGACTCCAGTGAAGTGGCCAACCGCCAGGAGGAAGCGGCTTCCGTGTTCCGAGGAGAGTATTTGCTTTGCTTTTGTCCTGTGGGGGCATCCGGCGGTCCAGCGCCATAGCAACGGAACCCCAAGTAAACATGGTGTGGGTCAATATCACTTATCTTCTGCACTCATGCAATCGTAGACAATCTAGGTCCATCTAAAGCAGGGGTCACCAACGTGCTGACCCCCTATATCATTCCCAAAGGACCATATGGGTCCTGTACCAAAAACAGCTCACCAGTGATAGAACATTGTGACTTTCGAGGAATAATGTTGTATTAATGATCATGATCAACAATTTCAGAGAGATGAAAGTACTTTGCTAAAAAAAATCTCTAAAATTCCAGAAAAATATAAAAATACCATTTATTTATTACAATTATAATATTCATAATACAAGAGTCTGATTCGCTGTGGCGACCCCTGAGGGGAAAAGCCGAAAGGAAAAGAAGATAATACAAGAGTACATCCCTACTTATATTATTTTCAGGAAAACGAAAAAGAAAAAATAGAAAATAGTTCATTTGCATCTCTGATTAATCAGTTATCGTATTTTCTGGTGTATAATCAGCGCAGAGCGCCGATGCGTATGTGAAACTGTCGCGGCTTGGAATTGAAGCGGATTTATGTAGGACAGGACATATGAGACAATCTCTTTTCGTCAATGGATGCTACAGCTTCATGTTTGCTTTCAACATTTAGCTTGTAGTAGACGTGCACCATGATGTCCCTGATCCACTGCTGAAAAGGATGCTTTGATCCTCTCTTCTTTCATCTAGAACTGCTTTATGTCACAAAGAGGGTACAGCAAGTGCTGAAGAATGAATGACACTCTGTATCTATGTGTTGTCATCTTATCTGTTATTTAGTTTTTTTTTTGTTTCCTTTCTTTCCATTTCCTTTCATAACTTTGCCGGTAGAGTGAACGCTGGCGCGAATGGCTGCCGCTGCTCACCCGCACAAAAAAATTACATGACTGTAAAGTGTCCTTGTGAGTTTTGAGAGGCGCTTATAAATGAAATCTATTATTATTATTATTATTATTATTATTATTATTATTTATTATTATTATTATTATTATTATTATTATTATAAAGCACACCTAAAAGCCGTGATCTTCTTCAAAAGATGATCCTGTGCCTTATACACAAGTGCGGCTTATATGTGAAGTAATATTGAGCCACAACAGGTCTCGCAATGATTAAGCAGCCACCAACTCAGTTTCCCCCTGTAGAAGTAGTGCGTAACCCTAACCTCTACTGTAGCACCTTATAATGTGGTGTGCTTTATATTTGGAAAACTTTTTTATTCATTAAAGGTGCACGTTATTGTCCGATGTGTCATATATGAATGGAAACATTTGAAAATACACTATTCATTGGGGATGCGGCTTATATTCCAGTGCGCCTTATACATCGGAAAACGTAGTACTCACTGAATCGCCTGTTCAGAATATTTTTGTGCCATTTTTCCCCCTGGCCTAATAAAAACAGAATAATCAGTGGTGAAGAAGTAGGTCTCAGCGTCAAACAGGTGACATTTCATCCAAAGATATCCACCAGCCCGCCAATTATCTGTAGCCATGAACTGGATGCATGTTAATGGCAAAAAACGAACTGAATAGCCAGTCCTTTGTGTCTGTTTTGTAATAAACGAGAAAATATCTGCAGAACGTACACAAAAGCTTCGCACAGGGTAGAACGGACGCCAAATTCCAACCTGAAACACCATGAACGCCATCTTGAAAAACTACAAACGAATGGGCAAAATGTCTTTACATATTGGAAATATTCAGAGTGGAAACCATCCGGGCTGACTGGCGGACTGGTGGGTCACGGGACATATGTCAACAAACGACATCACACTCCACTGAGTGACAATTTCATCATTTTAATCACACGTTTTGGGAATGCAAGTGGAACCTGGTGTAACATCCAAACTCCATATGTTAAGGCTGAAGTCAAGATTCGAACTCACAACCTCAGAAGCGTGTGGGACACGTGAACAACCGGCTTACGTAACAGCCTCACCGTCATGTGACGTCATCCCACTAAATTCTACCTGACGGGTGTGCGTGTGCGCGTTTCTCGATCGCCTCACGCGACCACCATGTCCGGAAGCGACCGCTCGCTGCTTCCGCTCCCGGCCTTTCGGCACCGGGACACACCGTAACAAAGTTGACGACTAGAGTTCCCACCACGGTCCCACGCGCAGAGCGCAAGAAAAAGTTGGACGACTTACGAAGAGACGGAGTTGACGTCACCGTGACCGCAGAAAAAGTTGCGGGCCGGCCGAGCGGTAGACTCGGGGGACCTGGAAGTCTCGACTCGGCGACTGTGGGCGCCGGCGACCCACTGCGCTCCGTTGTTGTTCCCCGCGTCGTCGCTGCAGTTGACGGCGGCCAAGGTGGACTTTGGAGAGGGGAAAATGGAGTTGGAACAACAGGAAGGAGAAGGGGGTGGGGGGAAGCCTGGCCGGTGGCGTGGCCGCGCAGCGGGTGCGTGCTTGAGCTGGCGGGCGCGTTCACGAAGCACAGCTTCGAGACCGGCGAGGACCCGCCCAATCTCCAAGTGGAGTCCAGTTACTGCCAGAACCGGAATGGTTGGCTCTTACTCTGAAAGTCTACATCACATTTGGATGGAATTTTTGCGATAGCATTCTGCGGGACCAACCATAAATACTAGCGTGGCAGTTTTCTTGCCAAATTGAATACCTTTTCAGAATACACCAACAACCTCCCTCAGCCAAAAATAAATAAAATACAACTACAAAAACTAGCTTCAAAAGTGTCTGTTTGGAAACAGAAAGGAACTTTGGAAAATGTTTACATAATTTCGTGTAGAGCAGCACTCACGTGTTTTAGCATCAAGTCTTACTTAGAAACTCGACCACAATAATGACCAACTTGCAATAATAATAATATTGACCAGCCGGGATAAATACAGAGGGTTGTGTCAGGAAGGGTATCCGACGTAAAAGCTGGGCCAAAACAAACGTGCGTATCATAGCTCTGAAGATGAAGGTTACTGATTCGCTGTGGCGACCCCTTGAAGGGAAAAGCCGAAAGGAAAAGAAGACGTACAGATTCCAAAGAGCTTTTATTCTGAAATGCTACGTTAAACTTCCGCTGTCCATCCTACTTAATGTCAAACGTAATGTTTTCCAAATAGAAATTGTGCGTTGCACAAAAAAAAAATACAAATTGCACAAAAAAAAAATACAAATTATGTACCCTTTATCTTCTTTTCATTTCATATCGTTACAGACAGAACAATTACATTCTCTTCCACTAGGTGGAATGAGCTAAAATTAATCTTTATATTATTCCTCTCCTATTCAAATCAAGGAGACACATACGTGTCATCAAATTAGGAGAGTATCACTTTTGGCAACATTCTACGCTTGTACTGTACATGTCTTGTCCCAATAAACGTTGGCAAACCTGTTATAGGTGAGAAATAGGAATAATGCGCTCTAACTTTGTTCATTGTTCCAGATTCTTGTTACACTGGTATGACATGCTGCACTTCTAACGTCACTGTCGGTTGAGGAAATCGAAGGCTTTCTAACAGGGAGTTTTATTTTGAAAACGAGACGTTTGAGGTTCAATGAGGACAAAAATTATCCGTTCTTCCAGCAGATACTTACACGTATTTTTTTATTAGTAAGACGGGGCCAATAAAGAAGTGGCTTCGGAACCTGGACATATTGTTCAGAAGGCATTTTAACTCCATACAGTAAAGGGAGGGCTGGCAATCAAACAAGAAAAATAGAAAGGGGCTGTGGCACAAATCAAGTGCAATTGCAATTCCATGAACAGAATGAAATGTTACTTCATGGTGACTGATATGGAAAAGACGGCACAGCAGTCCATAGAATAGGTACAAGCCATATGTTTTAATCTTGTGATTTTCAGTCTTATTTAAAAACCCACAAAAATAAACAAAAATATCCAAGGATGGGAGATGGCTTGCAAGCAAAAATATTGTTTATATCCTTTTGAAAAACTGGGGCCAAAATCATATTTGATCAGGAAATCATGAAAATATGACATAGTATTGTTGACTTTGGGAATCCTCCTCATTGCATCATCATCTTCAAGGGAAAAAAAGTTTAGAAAGACATCAGAGATCATCCATGTCCTTGTATTTTTTTTTTTTGCGGTTCGGGCGCTGACTCAAATAGAGAACTAAAATTGCGGCGGGGCTAAAAATCTGGCACCCTAAGTGTTCATCCCAACCCTCCCCTTTGATGAGGGGGGTGCCGGCGGGTTGTCTTTTGACCAAATCTCTCCCTTCGACTTCATCACCAGAGCCGATGCTGGTGGAGGTTTCGACTGAGGACGGAACGGACATCTGCGGTGAACCTAAAACAGACACTAACTTGTTGGTATGATGATAACACAAGGTCTGGGTTTTCTTTTTTAATATTGTAGTAAATATAATCATTTAAAACACACACACACACACAAATGCTTACCTCAATGCGTCCAGCATAGGCAGCAAGTTAAGAAGTGCTGTGTCACTGGGATCACTGAACCAGGACTTGATGGGTATTGCATTGTCTGGAGAGCAAAGGAATCGGTGTACTTTTATCCTCGCATTTGACACTGGGAGACCGGGATGGTTTCATTACCTGGATGGCTTCGATAAGCACCGGGCGAATTGTCGAGAATGACAATACTGGACAGGTCATCGTGTACTACTGACAGGTCTTTGATATAACTACCTAGATCCAATGTACAATGCTGCCAAGTGAGACACAAAAATAAAATGACACTAAGCTAATTTGGTGGGAGGTTGGGACATTCAAATATATACCAAGGCAAAATAAGACAGCTGCTTCTAAAACAGAAATAACCCCCACCCCAAAATAAATAAAACAAGATGTTGATCCCACTTAATAGATTCATATGAATTATCAGTATCTAGCCAATATTTCCATTTACCCTAAAATAATGAGGAGAGATTGGTGAATTTTTCAAACTGTTCCAGATTGAAAATTGCATTTTTAAAGGTTAGTGATTCGCCAAAGTTGATTCCCAGAAATATGGTTGCATGCACTGTAGATTTTAGGTTTCAAAGACTGATAACAAGACAGGTGCCTCTAAAACAGAAATAACCTTTGCCCAAATATGTGTAATATGTATATGTATGTATCAGTAGCGAGCAGTCACGGCCTGCAAAGCCTGCTGGCCTAAAATGTCTGAATCACAGACTGAATTATATTTTTATATTCTTCTTAAAGAATTCCAAATTTTCTTTCAGCTTCCTTTCATTACATTTCCCCTGTTGTGCTGTTTCCAGATGTCCGTTTTTGTATTTCAGCATTTAAACAATCACATTTCAGCTATCATTTGTTACCAGGGTCAGAAATCTACCTAGACAGACGCCTTCACAATTAGTTCTGCAGACCCTGTCGCATTAAATGCGGTGTCAATGCCTCTGCATTCAATCAGATTTTGAGTTGGGGACGAGCAGGGCCTGCTCTCACGCCTGGGCGATTTCGCAAACTATGATTGGCTCGTCACCAGTCAATCATCGTATTACTTGCCGCTAGTGACAAGAGCATACTGGTAAGAGCTAGCACACTGTATCTGTAGCGAGCTGCATAAATAAATACATTGTTGTGTTGATTTAATTGTGGCTTTGTCAACCCATAATAGCTGAATCAGTAGAAGAAATAGATTTGGTTGCAGATTTACTGTTAAAGCCATTTCCAAGACGGACTTTTGAAGAAAAAATGGACATCATTAATTAAGAAAGGTCGCAATCCTGTTGTTCAATCTTCTCTAGGGTGTGAAAGAGCAACTTCGGACCTCATATCATGATTCCATGCATTCATCGTAAAAACTCGAACAGTTTAGAAACAGTATTTCTTTCTTCAAAAGTTATTTCCTGGCTAACCGGACCATCTAGTAAATCACACCACACTTTTTATTTACAGTCGCAGCTTGGATTGATTGACACCTAGCACTACTGAAGGCCCAGGGGTGGTATGCACGGCCTAAAAATATCTGAATTATTTTTTTTTCAGCCTTTGAAATCTAATTTTCTGTATAGATATAATATTTACAAACTCAACCTTCTGTTCAAGTAAGACTGATGATTGGCTTTTGTGTGTGGTACCTGTCTGTAGTATCTGCGTCGGAGAATGTTCCTATTGTTGTCCAACTTGTCGGCCACTGCCGAGCCGTAGATCTCCATGCTGGCTGTGAAAACCACCAGCTCGTACCACTGGCTCACCTGCACGCATCAGCCATGTTACAATATGTCCATGACATTCACATCAACACACACAGATTCATAACACATACCACTTCTAAAAAGAAGTCCACATGCGGCCTTTTGTGTACGAAGAATCGTACCGGGTGCTTGTCAATGACAACCTGCGCAGAAAGACAAACCAAAGTCAGTCATGTTCAGGCATAAACATACCAATCGTAATCCAGTATATCGCACTTACTTTGAGGATGAAGTCGGGCGGCGTTCCCGGCCTCACCGTGGGCCTCAGGACCCCATCGTGATGAGAATGGATTAAGGTCTCATCTAAGTCCAGCACCAGTATCTTCCTCTTGACTCCATCTGGACCGGAAGACAACGAATGTGGCCATGGTCACGTTTACACACGCATGCTAGCTGGCTTGTTAGCCGACTCACTCAGTCTGTTTCGGGAGATTGGAGATAGAGGCAAGGTGTCGTATCGCACAGTCTGGTACTGGATGATCTGCAAAGAAAACACAAAATAGTCACAGTTGTCAGAAAAATATTGAACGGTCAGCGAAGAGACACATTTAGAGAATGAATGAATCAGGTAAGTGATTTGCAAGGAAGCTATTTTATTAACTCATTTCCATTCACTGGTCTACGCCGGTGACCCATCGTGAAAAGCAGAAGCAATAAATGCTCTTCTCCAATCGTGAAGCCGCAGGTTGTAATTTAGATAATGGAATGAGTGCCATTTAACGCAAAATATCAGTTGAGATGAAATCATCATTTGTAGTTTTGGTGACCTTTTTGTTTGGTGGTGTGCTATAAGATGTAAAAGATGTACCTCAATGACATAAAGTGTGGGACAAACTGAATTCAGTCATAACACTTTTGAAAAAGAAGTCCAATTATTAAAATAAAGCTTAAGGCAAATCACGCTATGCTGCCTTGTGAGTAACCAGCTGGAGTCGTCGTCTTAAAGTCTCAGTATGAGCAGAAAATGCTTATTCATTGGTGACTCTAAAGTTGAGTAAGTGAATTAGCCAGTCCGTGGAAGAGGAACAGGGACATTTTCATTTGTTTTGGTAGATTTTACTCGGGTCGTTTCAGGTCTATTTTAAAGACAACAATTTGGCTCCCAACGTATAACAGACAAACAACATAGTCACTTTGGGTGCCTCTTCGACTGTTAGTAGAACTAGGGGGAAATATGAACAAGTGGGAATCCCACTCAAATGACTGTTAGTGAGCAGAAAACTCTATTTAATTGATCTTCACACGTGTCGTTTTGCATTGCAAAATAAGTGACGCCATTAGCTTAGTGGTTAGGAGCAAGCCTCATATGTCTCAGGGAGAAATACTTGAATTCCCAGCCTCATACTCGGGCTAGTGCTAACCTCAAACGGGACAGAGTATTCTGCATGAATTGCTGAAGAGGGAAAAAGATTTTGGAGCACAAACTAAACAGTCCAGTTGGGAATTATTGACAGACATGTCAGTCGTTCCGGTGTTTATTACCGTTCGTAGGTGCTTCCTGAGGATATACATGAAGAAGCCCCATATTCTGGACGTGACCCCGAGGAAAGTCCGGATGCCAAGTAAACACTGGCGGGTTTTCAGCATGTTGACGGACCAAGACAAGTCAGCAGTCGGTGGAATAATTGCGGCTGACAGTCGGCATTAGCTGCCAATCGAGTAATTTCCTGGCACAGGGTGAGTGTCTCGGTCTGCACCCTCGTTGCACGATGACCATTAAATGGAGCAGATCGGCATAGCAGACGAAAGCAATTCCGCTCAGGAGGGCTGCTTGCTGTTTTGGACCTCGTTGAGCTAAGCGGCGTTAGCTCCGGCTAGCTTGCTCGACGGGGTGACCACCTTGAACCCGGCTCCAAAATATGCCAATCGGCCACCGGAAGCCTCGTATTCAGACGTTTTCTCGGTTCCGCTTCGCTCTGCGCGGAGTCAGAAGTTTTTCTCAAAAGTAAACACTCTCCGAGAGTACAACTTGTGGGTCTAAAATCAGTTTGTAGTCCACTGGAAATCCGGAATGAAACTGTGAGCCGCCATTTGTGATGTGACGTCACATCCTGAAGGGGACTCGAAGGGTCGCGCGCAGCACGTCCACGTGGAAGATAAATAAACAGACCTGGATAATGATGCGTTCCCTTCATTCATTTGTTTTCCAATCTTTACTCAGCCAAGTTATTTCATTTTTGGAACATGTCACAATACCAAACAAATTTACGTAAACTATATGCAATAGTCAAATAAATACTTGAGTAAAGAGCATACCAGATTTCTCGGAATACCCCACGATTCGCCTCAAACGCTGTTGTAAAAATAGACCCCGATGTCACAAAACGTACCGTATATGCTAAAATACTGTAATTATTTTGTCCTAATTCCAGCAGAAACGTACTCTGAGATCTGACACTGTTGTATGAATGACAACAAGTATAGACCAGACATTTGGAAGAGTATGTACCTGTATTTGTTTTGTACAGGTAATACAAAATTAGAATATCGTGAAAACTCGATGAAAAGGTTTCTTCAGCCGTAGAAACCTTTTCATCGATGGACCACTCCTGTCCGACTGAGAGCTTACACAGACCAATATCGTGAAAAGGTTCATTCATTTAAGTAATTCAACCTAAAAGGTGAGCAGAATATATTATTTCGACTCATAACGTACATTGCAAGATATTTCAAGCTTTTACCGGTTAGAATTTTGCTTATTATGGCTTACATGTTATTAAAACTGCAAAATCAGAGTCTCAAAAATTTGAATATCACATGAAATAAGCAGAAAAATGAACCAGGCTTTTGGTACTTTTAGCCGAGTGAGCAGCTGCCAAGTCCTGTTGGGAAATGAAATCAGCATTTCCAAAGAGCTAATCTGCCGAGAAGAAGCATGAAATACTCTAAAATTTCTTGATTGACGGCTGCGTTGATGAGATACTGAATTTGCTCTCATCATAAAAGAGGACTTTGGACCACTGACCAACAGACCAGTTCATTTTTTTCTGTGGCCCAGGTAAGACGTTCCTGGCAACGTTCGTGCTCACTCGGCAAAAAGTACCAAAGCCTGGTTCATTTTTCTGTTTATTTCATGTCTTCTTCTTTTCCTTTCGGCATATCCCAGCGAATCAGTGTCCTCCATCTTCAGAGGTTTGATTTGCATGTTTGGTTCTGTTTATTTCATGTGATATTCAATTTTTTTAACTCTGATTTTGTGTTTTTCATAAGCTGTAAGCCATAATAATCAAAATTCTAACAAATAAAAGCTTAAGATATCTTACAATGCATGTTATGAGTCTAAATAATATATTCATTACACCTTTTAAGTTGAATTAATTGAATAAATGAACTTTTTCACAATATTCTAATTTTCTATTACCTGTATTTGCCTGTCACTCACTATGTGGCCTAATTAGATGAACAAAGATGTTAAATAATGTGTCACAGAACAGTCAGGAATCACTGACCTATACCAGCAGAGTGACCAAAAAATAATTGCAATAAAACTATATGATAGTAGTCCATGTTCAGCGGTTACAGCTTCAGCTGTTGTGAAAGCGCTATATAAATCAATATGCAATGTATTGTAAAACGTGCATCTGTAAATGTACTTTTCATACATGATTTCAGATGAGAAAATAAAAAAAGGAGTTTCTCAACAGCAGTGTTTGCCAAGTAAAAAAATAGCAGGTCAGGAGGAAGGAAGGTCAGGGAGCAAAAGATGTCAGGATAAAATCTGTATCTGAGCCAAAATACATTTTTATACTTACTTTCACTTCACCATGCATATACTCTGAACATACAATATTTCCTACATAAAATTCAAGACACAGGATGTAGACAGGATGCAGGCAGTTTTTTCTTTGTATATTTTAATCCATTGTTACATTTAATATTCAACAATTGATTTGAAAGTCATTAAAAACAAAGTTTATGATAACAAAGAAAACAAGATGATTACACGTCAAGATCATCATCTGGGTCCTCTTGATCATAGTCATCGTTAGCGTCTGGCTCATACATGATTCTCCCTGAACCAGTGTTGAGAAGAGCTGTTTTCCTACCAGACGAAAACAACAGCCAATGAGTGAATGTGGTAAACAAATGGAAATATGCAAAGAAAATTTGATGTGGGTTTCATACTTCTCTTTACTGAAGACAAAGGGTAGAGCTAGCTTTTCCTTGGCCTCGCGTTGGCTTTCAGACAGGCGGAGGTTGAAGGTCAAATTTGCTGTTGGGTCTGCCTGCAGGAAGAACTCCCACATGGGACTTTTCATTTGTACTTCTAATTCATGTCTATTCATTTTACAATGTCATAACTTCTAGGTAATTCAGTATTCGGGAAAAAAAAAGCAATATGATGAGGACAGTAGAATATTGTTTGAGGAATAGTCATTTGAAGTTTGAGCCTAAAAATATCCATAAACACGCACTTTGAAAAAAGTGTTTCAACATGTTTTTATGTTTATCAGAAATTTATTCCATGACTATAATAGGAGTGGGCTAATGTCATGACAATTTTTGTTTTGAATTTACAGACAAAAAGTGGTAATATGAGATAAATATTAACAAATACTGTACCATGTTGGATAAGGATGCCTGCTCTTGCGGATCAGTTCGGGTGGGCTTGCCCTGTCCAATCACTGTCAGGTCATCTTTGATGGTGAACACCTCCTCCTAAGCATCAACAAATACTTCATGTTCTTTTGTTCCCCCACCCCAAAGTCTTCATCACATCTTTAATACTTACATCTTCCAAAACCTTTCCTGACTTTAAGCGCTTGGTTATGGTTGCTTGGTCTCCTCTCAGGACCGCCTTCACGGTGATGAGTGACGTGGCCAAGTGGCACAGGGTACCCACTGTACCCCGCGGGTGCATGTCGGCATGCAGTAGTCCAATGATGTTTCCAAAACATCCACCTAATGTACAAATGACGCAACTGAAATCGCACACAAGTTTAAACTGGGACTTCAGCACACTTTGCAAACACAATTTCAGATTTGTTCTAGGAAAGAAATGATTATTGATCACCATTTTTAAGCTGTTGGAGAGTCTTGCAGACTGCAGGCGGGCTGACATGTCTCAGGATCCACGACAGTGAGTCGATTGCTAAAATGGCCGGCTTAACTTGCAAGGTCTGCTTGATGAGTTTTGTGACTCTTTCCACGCAAAACTGGTCCACCGTGAAGTTAGCACTTCCGTTCCAGGCTAGGGGATCGCTATAAGCGTTGTGAAAGTGGAGCCTGAAATGATAGATGCAAAAATCGACTTTATAATGCTGGCAACACCTTGGCCTTGAAATGATCATTTAAACTAAACCTGGCGGTTGTTTCAATAACTACCTGTCGATGGGAGATCCTTTCAAGCCATCATTCAGCTCATCTTCACTGACTTCAAAGCTGAGAACATGGACTGCTTCCGTCCTAAAATTCAAACCATGAATTAATGTCTCAACGGTCAACAAAATGCCGTCGCAGCAATGTGACAACCTGTTCAATGCAGTCTTGATGAAGCTCCACAAAAGACGTCGTCCCGAACAACTACTGGAATCTTTGATTCAGTACAGGTTTCGTTAGTTTTTCTGTGACAAAGCATGATGAGTGTCATGTACCTTGTATGATGAACAACCCTCCGGTGTCAGTTCCTTGCAGCATGTCTTGTAACATGGTACTATAGCCTCTCGAGCTAATTAGCATACGCCGAAACATGTGGTATACTTTACACAAAATCGCTTAAAGTGACAATACAGCTGGCGTCACATTATCAATGTTAGTTTTTTTTGTATATTAACTCATAAATCCATACACATTGATCGCCTTTTTGGTCCAAAAATATTTTATGGCGTAGCCATCGGCTGTCGTCGCTTCATGTCCCGGTGCCCCAGTGGAAATGTAGTTTAATTTCCACAAAATCGCTGCTGCTCGTCACTTATAAACTACAAAACCCATCGTGCTTTGGGGCGAACCATTCCTTCGACGGACTCTACAAGCTTCGACCGCGCGTAGACCTGTGGGGAACTCTCCTTGTTGTTTTACGCGACCGCGAGAGCAAGAATATCGACATTTATGTTTATATAGATCACCAGGTGCCCAGCGCGAATCCACGCCAATTGGCTTGAATTTAACGATGTTTCCCAGCCCGGCTGTATGTTGGCGGGGCGGATTTTAAATGCGGCGCAATGGTACGAGGGACAGAAAAAGTGCTTTTGCTCGCTCGTGTCGTTAGCGTGGCGACACCTGGACTCGGCAATACGCGGTGAGGAGTGTTCCTTAACTCGTGTAGTTGTTGAAGAAAGTCTTTTTTCTTGCATCGGTGTTGCAGCAGTTTCCAAACAGTTTGGGCGCAGTCACGCCGGGAACAGGGACAGCGTGACGGCCGCCTCGCTCCGGCTGGTTCCGTTTCTCGGACCTTCAGGCCTGCTCGTCGAAGGGACAATGCTTGACATAATGTCCGAGCACCAAGGTATGTTTTATGACATTGATCGGGGCCTCATAAAGTAAGCCGCTTTGCGTTGGCTTTAGCACGTTTCCCCGAAGGGAAATTGAGCTTTTGAAAGCCTGGTGGCTAACGTCGCCGTTACGTTCGCCTGCGTAGGTCACAAATCTCAATTTGCGCGACAACTACCGCAAAGTTGTTGATAACGAATGCATTTTAGTATAATTGTATTGTAGATTGGTCGTATCATTAGAGATAGCGGCGGCGTGAGTTTTGTGTATTAACGCGGCGTTCAGATTGTCTCCATAATCGTGCCGAGCTAGCCGACATTGCCCAACGCGCATATCGGATTAAAGTTGTGCCAATTTGGCGTCAGTGGAGTTGGCACCGTTTCCCCCCAGCAAATGAAACAAATCCACCCCCATTAATGACTCCAAGATTGACTTGACAAGCGACATTGAGACACCTTCCGCGAGCCTGTCGCAAATTCCGGCGTGATTAGCACGTTAGCTGCTAACGGCTAAATCAACGTTCCCTTTCTTGACGTCTTCCCACTGGCGGTTTTCATAGCGATTGTCGCATCGACATCGAATGACCACCGTGTGCGGACGCTATATCGGTGCACTCGCAGTGACAGGTCTGTCGGCTAATATTAGCCGCTTAGCTGCAAGACAATTCAAACGCGCTCCAAGTTGCCCGGTCGACCAACCAGCATCAATTTCTGCATTAAACTCTAACTTCAAATGTCTTAAAGTGTGGTTAGCATACTCGTACGTTCGTCGTTATCGTCCTTTCTTGCTAAGCGAATTGTTTTCAGACCCAACCTTTTGTGTTGCGGTCTCTGGGCGCGTATCACCGAATAATCCCCCGTTAAATATATTGAACCGTTTAGCGGCTAATGTTAGCTTTAAGTTAGCTTGCCTCATATTCTAAACGTGCGGCCCTGGGGAAGGAATGCATTTCGACAAATGAATGGAAACCTCCCAAATGGGCTACAGTGTTTATCGTTGATGGTCACAAATAATGAAAGTTGTCAACTGGCTAACTTGAGGTCATGACTTGACAAGTGACAATCATTCTTGTATAATTTTCGAAAACATGCGAGTCCCCTCGTAAAAGACCTGCAAATTCCTCCACAACAAATATATTCAGGAAAAAAACGTGCTGACTGAAGTGCAAGATATATTCCGCTGCCAGCACTACTCTTTGATCAGTCATGTTTCTTGTGTACTATTTATGTAAAGTTTGAAGGCTAACTACCACAGTTTTAAATCTCACAGTCATTGGAGACAGTGACCAGCAGAATTCATGGGGATTATGACCTGTGTCATTTTATTGATGGATATGTTTGTGTTATAATTAGCCAGGCACTTAAACATTGGGTTCCCTGCATTGCAGATGAAATGAAAACAGGTTACATGTAATCCAGTTCCAGATTTTCAATCGGCAATGTCACAAAAAGTCCTGCAAGCCACCCACCTGTTAAAGCAAAATAAAAGTAAATAACTCCACATTTCTCCAAAAATGCTCAAAGGGGTCCTTAAAACCAGACCTGCCATTGTCATTTTTCAGAAATCTGATTATGTTATCACTTTGTGTCTTTCTCTGCCTACAGATTCACTTTTGTCGTGCAAAACTGAAGCTTTGGTAAGTACTCCAACTTGACTCAAAAACGTTTCTGAAATAAATAACTGTTGACTGAAGTATTGAATTTGTGTAGCCCCCAGAGAGGAAAAGGAGGACTGTGGAGGACTTCAACAAGTTCTGCAGTTTTGTCTTGGCTTATGCTGGTTACATCCCAAGTCCCAAAGAGGTCAGTTTCAAGATTCACATACATTAAATATATAAGAATAGTCGCAGTTTAGTTTTCTATGGATACTGCCCGAGGTGCATATCGGATTAAAGTTGTGCCACTTTGGTGTCAGTGGAGTTGACGGGCTTGACAGGCAGCTGCAGCATGAAAGAAGATTGCAGTCCAAGTGAGACGGTGAGGTGAAGAAGCTTCTTGAGAAAACCAGCTGAAAATCTTTAAAATTTAACTCCTGCGCTTTGCTCTTCATTATCATCCCAGTATCAGTAGCCGGCAGTATTCCCCAACCATGGCTGAGATTTAATGTTTGAAAAATGTGAATGCATACAGTAGCATTGTGCTCTCCCCAAGGCAATGGAATTGTCGCGCCTGCCACAAAAAAAAATATTGGTATTGGCAGTGTTTGAAATAACATCTGCCCTGGGCGTACAACTTTCAAAACGTCTCGGCCTAGGTGGCCGACAACTTCTTCAAGGAAAAAAAAGATTTTTTTTCAAATCAAACGTTTGTTTTATTCAATAAAGCAAAAGGTTTGAGCAAACCGTTACCAGCCACGTGGACTCCTCTTTATAAACGCCTTTCAAAACGTTCAAGTACACTTTACAGTCACGGTATAGTCTGAAGCATGAAACAGGCTTCTGATTGGCTGCTGTGCCGAGTATGCAAATTGCCAAACGAACGTTCGTTTTGCATACTTTTTTTTTGCGATTAGTTGTTTTATTGTGTTTCAAGTTGTGAAAAATGGGGCAGGCAACTTTTCAGAGTTGTCTGCCCTGGTGTCTGCTAACTTTTTGTCACGAGTTTCAGACACTGGCATTGGTCATGAAAAAGGTACAGTACTTGGTTTAAATCGTTGATGTCAAGGGGGGGGGGGGGGGGGGGGCAAATCTTGCCCGCCAGATCATTCTATTCGGCCCATGAGAGCAAATAAAATTTGTGAAATTCAATGATGCTTGCAGAGGTCTGACTCAAAATGTCAAATTTTCCCATGTAAACCACAATAACGTTCATTAATCTTGACTTCAGATTTGAAAACGAGTTATTCGTTAATTTATTGTGTGTTCTGTATGTAATAGATGGAGGAGATGAAACATTCTAATGGTTTCCCCAAATTCATAATGGCTCTCGAGAGGAAACCGTAACTACGACGTGGCCCGTGGCAAAATATGACTTTGACACCCCTGCTTTAAATGGATAAGAATATTGCAGGTTGAAAATTAAGTGGCATTAAAAAAAATGTACGCCGGGGCACTTGACAATTAAAATTTCCCTGCAAATGCAGTTCCAGCTGAGTTACAGTTTTTGAGGATGAGAAAAGTCTGCTAATAATAAAACATTTACCGATCCATGCGCACCAAATCCAGCAGACATTTAAACAGCTTCTTTCCCCAAGCCATTAACTCTTTGAACTCTTTCAACAGTAGCCAAAATGAAACTGTATAGTGCCACTTAGCAGTTGTTTTTTTTTTTTTTTTTTGACGACGATACTAGTGCAGCGTGTTCTACCGGAAACAAATTCCTTGTGTGTTCTACATACTTGGCAATAAAGATGATTCTGATTCTGGGGTTCTGAACATGGAAGTCTGTCATCGAGCCACAATAATGCCTCTTTCCTGGATCGTAGGAAAGCTCGTGGTCCCCGGCGTCATCCAGCTCCGCCCACAGTTCGTCGACGGATGGCGGCGGCGTTAGCAGCACATGGGCGGACGGCGGCCCAGACATCCGCACCATCCACACGTTTGTCCACAAAGCCCGCGCCAACAAGAGCAAAAGCGTCCACCCCGATAGCACTTTGCTGGACAAGATGCGCCTGAAAGACTCGCTGTACGAGAGCCAGGCGCCCAGCGCCAAGGCCGAGCGCAAAAAGGACAAAAAGCTCAAGAGGCTGTCGCTGGCGGCGGCTGAAAGCGGCAGCAGCGAGGGCGAGAAGCGGGCGCGCATCAAGCGTAGCAAAAACGCCAAGCAGGCCAAAGCTAAGAAGCTCAAAAGCTCTCCGCCGCCACAGACGCAAAGCGACTCGGAGGAGTGGCGGCCCCTCCGCGGGGGACCCTCGCCGAACGCCGCCCTCGACAAAACGCCGCCCCACGAAACCGTCCGTGACGCCGATATGAGCTCCAGCGAAGGCGAGACCTGGATCGCCGACGAAGATATCATGGTGGAGTCAGGTAGGCCGCCATCTTGTCAGAAGGAAATGTCCCAAGCAGGATTGATGTCTTAGTTTAAAATGTCGTGAGTCGCTTGTGCTAAATCGTCCTTCCGTGTGTGTTTCAGGCGATGATTCATGGGACCTGATCACGTGCTACTGCGGCAAACCTTTCGCCGGGCGGCCCATGATCGAGTGTAACCAGTGTGCCATTTGGGTGCATTTGTCCTGCGTCAAAATCAAGAAATCCAACGTGCCCGATATCTTCTACTGCCACAAGTGCATGCACTCCAGGCGCTCGGGAAACAAAAAAGACACTTAATAACAACAAAAGAAAGTTCTTGCTTTTTTTGACCCCCACACTCGCAACAACCCCCCCCCCCCATGCCTAAAAGACAAAACGGTCGGACATTTAACCACAGATTTAACCGGTCAAAAGATTTCTATTGACAATCAGCAATTTTTTTGTGTCCCATGCACAGTTCAAGTTTGTTTTTCCCCTTATATTTGTGGCCTCCTAAAAAGTGTAATTGATATATAATTTTCCACCTGAATTTTTTTGGGTGGGCTGGCAGGTAGTTTTACACCATGGATAAATGAAAGGAACACAACAGTAAAATCTGGCGATTAATAAGAAAAATAACAGTTATGTTTTGGGATCTGATCATGTCTCTTATTTTGGAATGCCGTCACTTTGTAAGTGATATGGGTTCCAAGAATTGAAAGGAAGAGTTGTGGCAAAATATTTTTGGGTGACATCACACAAGGTATTGAAAACATTGCACTTTTTGGAACTGAGGTGAGAGGGGAATATTTTCACAATGGAGCGCTTAGCAATGCCAATTACAGTATTGGTCTCCCCCCACCACCCGTAAAAGGAGACGGAGGCTCCTCATTACAGAAATAATTGCATGGTTTTGCTTACGTTTGTTCGGGTTCTTTTGACCTGACGAAAGAGAGAGCGCATCGATTTGTTGTGGGGGTTCTTTCCCCTCCCCGTTGGATATTTTGAGCTTTTTTTGGGCTTTTCTGTTTATTTTGCTTCTCATGGCGGGGCTGTACATATCTCTTTGACAACTGTACATATGTGAAAGACAATGCAAAAAATATATTTTCTGCAGTCCAATATTGTTTTCTTTAATTGTAGTTTCAGAAAATTAAAGTTTTTTGCGAACATGACACTTAAAGCGTAGTGTACATAGTATTTTTTAAATGCTTCATTGCTCTCAATCAGCCGCCAGAGAGAGCCGGTCAACAGCCACTTCGATTAATACAACGCGAATGATTTTTCTGTTGGAAGGCCAGTCTTGTCATTCCTAGTCTGGTTAGTCCTACAACAACAAAAAAAGCCAACGTTATTGAAAAGCAATCAAGCGCTTGTCATTTTTTGGTGGATTTTGCAAAGAAAACCTTTGCTTTCCGGAAAGTCGACATCAGCGAGCTGCCAATAGAATCCACACGAGCCACCTTCGCCTTCCTCCTTGAAAATGAAAGCAACACTTTAGTCTCCTCACAATCACACTTTATGCTCGCAATTTCTTTATTCTCACGAATTGACTTTCCTGCAAAAACAGAATACAGTAACATTATTTTGTGTTGCTAGTATTTCCTTTGCGACAGTTTGACTGGCATTTTTCGGTGGATGTTGTGATTTCAAAGAGCTCCTTTTTGCTTGCCTCCTTTGGTTGCTGGTGTGTTGGTTGTGGCGAGTGTAGAGGACCGCCGTTGGCCTCGGGTTGCGCTCGCCATTGATGCCAGAGATGTCCCAGACTGCTGTCAGATCCTGCTCCTGTTCCACTGTGCTGACTTCCTAATGCGATGAGAGACACGTCATCCGAGAATAACGAGAAATCGGAAGCCCATCATAGCAAATCGCAACGCTCAAAACCAGAGGATGGGTTACTTTTATGATCCTGGGTCTTGCAGCCGCAACATCCAGGAACAGGTACAAAGTCAACAAGGATAGTACACACTTGGGACAATGCATCTAAAACGCAGGAAGGAGAAATACACAAAGGGTTGTTAATATTTTTTTTTACCAGGATCAATATAATCCAAACTACAAGTGAACGTTTTCTTTTTTTAATTTTTGAAAGAAAAAAAAACAAGCTTCAAACAATGAATGATCTGAACCAAGCTTTAGGGCAATATTGCAGAAGCTATTCATGACACGGCATCTGCTTTTTAATTGAAAAACGTGTGTATGATGTTGTGATGACTGTTAAAACTTTCATGAGATCATATAATCATTTGACAACCTCCCTTGTCAAATTGATTTTCCTTGGAAAATGAGGAGAATTTTTATTTTTTGGGGATCAAATTCTGTAAAAATGTTTAATGACCTTTCTTCTTAAATGGCACATTTTCTTTGTAAAATTTGAAACTTACACTCCCGCAAAAGTAAAGTTATGACATATTTTATTAAAAAAAATCTCTTCTAAAATTACGGGTTTCTTTGTTTTTACACAATTTTGTTTCAATTTTGTCTTGCAAACTTGACATTTGATCTAATTATAATGTATTTCCTTGTGTATATCTTCTTTTCCTTTCGGCTTTTCACTTTAGGGGTCGCCACAGCAAATCAATGTCCTCCATCTATCCCGGTTTTGTGCATCCTCTTCTCTCACAGCAGCTATCTTCATGTCCTCTTTGACCACATCCATAAACCTCGTCTTCGGTCTTCCTCTTGATCTCCTGCCTGGCAGTGCAAGGCTCAGCATCCTTCTCCCGATACACTCACTCTCTCTCCTCTGGACATGTCCAAACCATCTCTGTCTGGCCTCTCTGACTTTCTCTCCAAAGCCTCTATATGAGTTGTCCCTCTAATGTACTCATTCCTGATTCTATCCAACCTGGTCCCTCCCAAAGAAAACCTCAACATCTTAAGCTCTGCTACCTCCACTGGAGGACAGGAAGCAGAGCTGGAGGTCCTCCAGCTCTGCTTCCTGTCTTTTCTTCAGTGGCACTGTCTCCAGTCCAAACTTCATGGCTGGTCTCACCACTGCATTATATATATATATACAGTAAAGTCTCGTTATATCGATATCGGATATAGCGATAGTCCCGGTTATATCGATACTATTTCTATGCACGCACGGAGAAAATTACATGCAAACAGGGTCGGATATATCGATAGTCCCGGTTATATCAATATTTTTCGAACTCCCTCGAATATCGATATAACAAGACTTTACTGTATATATATATATATGATATTAGGAAATATGTATTTTTGCCCAATGTAAAAAAAAAATCAAATTTGAACATTTTATGATTTTTGGGGGGCAAAATACATTAATTTCCTTGTCCAACTATAAATCTGTTCTTTGATTTTTTTTTTTTCTCCATGTGTTGCAGAATTGTCCCTCCTAGAATCTTGACTTCATTTTCGCCAATTTAGAAGTTCTAAGACTTGAAATGGAAATAAAATTTTCAGGTTGTCCTCTGAAGCTCTTACCTCTTCACAGCGTTCCAGCTTGTATGTAGAATGAAGGCGATGTGGTGATGCGGGTCTGGGTAAATGCGGCTTGCAAGCTTTTTGTAGCCGCACGTTTAAGGGTGGGTTTAAATGGCGCAGGGCTGTTTACGCTAAAAGCAAAACAATTACGTTCCATCTCCATCTTCACATTATCAACAACAGGAAAAAATGTGCGCGACACGCCTTGGCAAACGTTCACATGCCAAGATAAGAACGTATCGTAACAATCTTGTCACGTCTTCAGAAAGGACTTACCAGAAATTATTCTGGTCATGTCATTTAATTTTCCTCTGTAATTTGGAACAGTTAAACTTTTATTTTTATGGTGCAATTTTGCCAGGTGTGAATCATGCAGCTACCCTGATGGTAACTCCGTTCTTGAATAGCCCGTGAAAATCAAGAACAAAAAGTGTATTTTTAATAAGAAAAAAAATCACTCTTTTTTAAATTGTTGTCTAAAAACACGCAATTCTAACACAATTAAAAACAGCATGAGGAATAACGAGCCGTGTGAATCAGAATATACTGTACTTATTCATTGTGCTGCTTCTTCTGATGATTGTCAAAGCCACTAGGGGCAGTGTAACACAGACATACACGAATAAATAGTTTTGCAACTCACATTTGTTGTCATACATTTTGCAACTGATGTACACATTTATATTCGAAAAGCCTAATTTAAAATTGTTAAAGATTAACTGTACTTTGTTTCTTAAAATCGATATTTTCTCTCCCACATGAATAATGGCGTTAATTTCCCCCTCCCTTTGAAATGATCACGGTTTTCTCGTGAGAATTCTTTCGTTTGCGAGATACTGCCAGCAAGATTTTGTGGTGACTCGGCACTACGTATTCCCACAAGTTCAGCAGGTCTGCTCTCTTCCTACCAGTCGGCTCCAGTATTCTGACTCATTGACTGATTAGCGTCCTTATCAAGGACTCATCAAAAGGTCTCGTGCAGATGGGGACCACCCTCTGTGCTCAGTCCGAACCCACATCGGCTAATTTAGCCATTCCAAACTGAAATAAATAATACTGATTGTAATATCCATGGGTTGATTCATGTAATTTATTCTTTCATTTTTAATTCAATATTTTCATTCTAATTTCAAATATTTATTTCAACTAAATACCATACTAAAAAACAACGAATGCATCCACAATTGCTTCACATAATTCAATCACTTTATTCGTAAATGGTAATCCAAGTTTAATTGTTCTTTAACCGATTATGTCAAGCGTTTATTTTTTATTTATACACAAATAAAAAGCAGCATCGACAAGTATTTTTTGAAAATCGAATTCGTTGAGATAAATAATAATAATAATAATAATAATAATAATAATAATAATAATAATAATAATAATAATAATAATAATAATAATAATAATAATAATAAAAAACACGTGTGTTTATGTGTTGTCCTGAGTGTAATTATCATATGTGAAAATGAGGTGAATGACAGGACGAGGGGGAAAAGGGGAGTCGATTCTTTTTATTTTTTTCATTTTTTACTCAACCCAATACTGGTTCGAAGAGCTAGCAAAATTAGATAAATAAGTGCAGTCTGGTCCGTCAGTTTTATGGGAGCTATGCAACAGTGTGTAATGGTGCCCTCTTGTGGACTAGGTGGTACAACAGCAAAAAGCCAAACGTCAGTGTCCACAAACCCTCTGATCGCAGAAGGTAAAGTCAAATCGACGCAAATATAAACGTCATCGTCCATCAAACCCATAACCGTTGAATGGACATTCAATGTTAAGCGATTAGGATTGGGTGTTTCCGTTCACTTAATTAAGGCCGCGTGATAACACGCATCACCCCCCCCCTCCCAGGCCCCGCCCGAGGCAAAGTTAAAAAAAAGGGGGCGTGGAGGAATCGGGAAGACGGTTGCAAAGAATCATCAAAATATTTTCCACCCAAACGATTCCAGTGTGGGCTTTCTGTTTCTTGGAGGACTACAAACTATCGCGTATTCAACAGGTGAATTTACTTCGACGGTGTTGTAAACAACAACTACAATACATAAAAACATTTGTTTTCGTCCCAGGGGCTCGATGTCGGACGAGTCGCAAAGGACGGACAGAAGGACGGAAATTATTCTTGTTTTTTTTCGTACGCTTAAACGTCGCCGTTAAACCTTATTTTAATCACAAACGTAGATTTTTTTAAATCTAAATATCGCACGAAGCGACTCGGCCTCAACTCAAGGCTTCGTAAGTAGGACATTCAACGCGACCGATGGAAACGCAATTAGCTTCTTATAAGATTTTAAAATGTTTATTATGTTACAGTTTTTCTGCATTCACGTATTTTCGATCAAAACTTTAATTGTGTTTCGGTTTGATTTGACGTTCTCATTAATTGTGTTGAAACCCTCTTTCCTTTGTTTTTGTTTTCCAGGAAGTAACCGGAAGTTACAACCACCATCATCATGTCCGGTCAGAGCCCCCTCCTCGTTTGTTTTATTTCCTTTCACGCAGTTTAACAAGATTCCCTCAGTCCTCTCACATCACAATTTTTTTAATCTCAATGTTAGTGGTCACTGTTATAAAATTCCATCACCACATCAAGCTTCCTGTGGCTGTTTTTCCCCAGGTTACACCCACCAGGGCCCCTACCCCATGACTCACCACGGGGGCCAATCGGTGGCCCCGTATCCCGCATTTCAGGGTGGTTATGGGGAACCCGTTCAAGCCCCCGCTCCAGGCTTCAACATGAACTACAACCAAGGTCCACCTCCTGTGATGTTTCAACCGGGACCAATGGGGGCTGCCCCCTCTTACGACGGGTCACCCGGGACCGTTATCCCTGCACCGGTCCCGGTTGCTGTTGTCCCCGTTGGGGTACCGCCAGGGCTTGAATACCTCACTCAGGTAACTCAATTCTTCAGAATTTTACCACTGGTGGCTTATACGCTTCCACTATTTATGTTGTTATATTTACAGTATGTATTTATATTTTATTTATACTTATATATACTTTTTTATTAATACATACATTAAAAACGGAATAAAACAAATAATTGATAATATGTACAAATGTGTGTGTATACTCTATCTATCTATCTATCTATCTATCTATCTATCTATCTATCTATCTATCTATCTATCTATCTGTCTGTCTGTCTGTCTGTCTGTCTGTCTGTCTGTCTGTCTGTCTGTCTGTCTGTCTGTCTGTCTGTCTGTCTGTCTGTCTCCATCTACCCATCCACCTGTAGCTAGCTAGTCGGCTATCCAGCTTGCTGACTATCTACCTATGTACCTATCTACCTATCCACCTGTAGCTAGCTAGCTGACTAGATAGCTTGCTAGTTATCAATCTACCTATCCACCTGTAGCTAGTTAGCTAGCTAACTGGCTATCGAGCTAGTTGACTATCTAGCCTTTTTAAAGTAGTCATAATCTGTCTGTCTGTCCGTCCGTCGGTCTGTATATACTGTATATATACTGTATTTGGAAGGTGTAGCCTACATATCAAAGTCAAAGTCAGCTTTATTGTCAAATATGCTAATATGCATGACATACAGCACAGATGAAATCACTGTCCTCTCGGACCCAGCGTGCAAGGCACTTATAATGACAACTTTGAACAATGCATTTTACAAGATTCTGAGCAATTTTATGGGCCAAGTGCAGTGCAAAAAGCAAGTACAGTAAAGTCTCGTTATATCGATATTCAAGGGAGTCCGAAAAAATATCGATATAACCGGGACTATCGATATATCCGACCCTGTTTGCATGTAATTTTCTCCGTGCGTGCATAGAAATAGTATCGATATAACCGGGACTATCGATATATCCGATATCGATATAACGAGACTTTACTGTAATTAGATTCCTTCTTTGTTCTCCTGACAGATTGACCAGATTCTGATCCATCAAAAAGTGGAGCTCCTGGAAGGTAGGTTGCTCTGGCGCCGCCCCTGCCAAAAAGGGTTCCACATGAATTTCATTGCCGTTTGCCAGCATTCATCGGCTTTGAGACCAACAACCAATACGAGATCAAGAACAGCCTGGGCCAGAAGATTTACAAAGCCAAGGAGAAGAACGATTGCTGCACGCGCAATTGCTGCGGCTCTTTGCGGAGCTTTGACATGAAAATCAAAGACAACAGCGACCGCGAGGTCATTCGCCTCATTCGGCCCTTCCGCTGTGTTTCCTGCTGGTGTCCGTGTTGCCTGCAAGAGGTTAGCTTCCTTTTTACATGTTTTGCTTCAATGTGATTTTATCTTGAGCGCCTCAGTCATAATCCACCTATTCCGCGCTGTCGCTGGCAAAGTTGAATCTGAAACTATTCACCAAATTCCTGTCAAATCCAGTCCCGATTCTGTGACGTTTTTTTCAAACTCACTTGTGGTTTTGAGATGGAAAACCTGCGTGACTAGTTTGACTGGACAGGAGGTCATTTGTGCTCTCCTTTCACTGCAGGTCTGTTGTGGTACGCTCCTAACTGGAGTCACGCTCCCAGCGCAATGTTTGCTCATACGCTGTCATAGACCAAGCCGCTCATCCGACTCGTGTACGCGACGATCGTACACTGGCAATGAATCACCTGCCGATCAATCCTCGCATAAACAGTCCCTTGGAATGGGAAGGTCCCCTTTTTTCGGGTGATCCAGAAACCACCTCGCTGCTACGTAGGCTGTTTCGTGTCCTAACCTGGCTGAACCCGCGACTCGATGCAATTGTTAATGATTAGGAATGTTATGGTCAAAATGCCAAGCGAGGAAATGAAATGTGAATCGTGTGGTTGTTGTGAATGACCCACAGATGGAAGTGCAGGCGCCGCCGGGCACCACTGTGGGCTTCGTCAAGCAGGACTGGCACCCGTTCCTCCCACGGTTCTCCATCCAGGGGCCCAACAAAGAGACTTTGATGAAGTTAGAAGGCCCCTGCTTCGCATGCAACTGCTGTGGGGATGTCAACTTTGAGGTCAAACAATTAAGAAATCTTTTTTTCAATTTATATTTATTTAGTTAGTTCGTTTTGCTTCGTTGTCATCCACTTTTGTTTTTCTGGATCATTACCAGAATTCAACCTATTTTAGTAAAAAAATGTTTTTTTTTAATTCCAGTATAGGTGACTTATTTATATTTATTTATTTATACAGTGAGACCTCAACTTACGAACTTAATTGGTTCCCAGACAGAGTGTGTAAGGCGAAAAGTGTGTATCTCAAAAAAAGAATTCCCATAGGAAACCATTAAAATGGGAATAATTTGTTTCCGGGTTTCCATAAAATATACCTTTCAACTAAATAAGCCTTAAAACTACACACAACATACCTTATTATATGTATAATAAATGTGCTATTGTATTGTAATGAAAGAAATACACTGCATTGTATCATAAAGTCACTTTATTTACATTTGTGATGGTCATTTATGGCTTGATGGAATGGCGTTGGAGGTCGAAGGTCAAAGGGAATTGCTGTTTGGAAAGAGAGGCGCATTACATGAGGACTGTAATTAAAGAAATAAACTGTGCTGTAAAATAAAGTTTTATTGACCTTTTTGATGGTCGTTGATGGCTCATGGAAGGAGAGTCACCTTCCATGAGGACTGTTGGTAACTTAACCTCTGGTGCTGTTCGGTCGTGTGCTTCCGCCGAAGATCACTCCGCCAGCCGTGGTGGGTATGTATTATGAAAATAGTGCTTATTATAAGGTTTAATTTTCAGAAATTTGACGTTTGTAAGATGAAAAGTTTGTAAGTTAAGGTGTTTGTAAGTTGAGGTCTCACTGTATTGTGTCAGATGTTTGTGTTTGTTTCTGTATTTAACAAATAGAGGGATTTTTTTTCACTCCACTGCAGGGGACGTATTTATTTTTTGATAAACTGTATTCTAGTCCAAATATGATGGTTTAAATTATTTATTTATGTATTTATTTTACAAGGAGAAAACATTTTTTTCGCTCCACTACAGGTGACCTATTTATTTTTATATTAACTGTATTCGAGTCCGAATATGTTTATTTATTTATTTATTCATTTTACAAATACAGAAGAGGGAATTTTTTTACTGCACTACAGGTGACTTGTTTATTTTTTGGTAAACTGTATTGTAGTCTGAATATTATTTTTACATTTTTAAAATTTATTATTTATTTATTTTACAAATAGAGGAATTTTTTTTTGCCGCACAAAAAATGTTTGTTTATTTGTTCCTTTATTTAGTTTACAAATAGAGGAAAAACGTTTTTCACTCCACTTCAGGTGACTTATTACTTTTTTGATAAACTGCATTCTAATCCGAATATGATTTTTTTTTAAATTTAAGATGTATTTATTTATTTTACAAATACAGGAAACATTTTTTTAACCCCGCTACAGGTGCGGTTTATTTTTTAATAAATTGTACTGTAGTCCAAATACGTTTTTATTTGTATTTTTTTACAAAAAGGGTAAACTGTTTTTTTTTTACTTCACTCCGGTTGACTTATTTTTTGATATCCTGTATTCTAGGCCATTTATTTATTTATCTAGTTATTTGTTTGTTTCTTTCTTTCAAAAATAGGAAAAACATTTTTTTCTCCACTATAGCTGACTTATTTATTTTTTGATAAACTGTATTCTACTCTGATTGTGATTTTTTTTTTTTTTTTTTTTGGGGGGGGCACTCTTTTTCAACTATTTTACTGCAAGGTAGAGTGACTTAAAAACAATCCAAATCCTTCTTCATCTGTTGTAAAATTGTGACTTTTGTGTTTCGGGTGGGTAGCTGAGGGGAAAAGATGGCGGTCAGCCAATCGGGCGCATCAGTAAGCAGTGGAGCGGCCTCTTGAAGGAAGTCTTCACCGACACGGACAACTTTGGCATCCAGTTCCCTTTGGATCTGGACGTGAAAATGAAAGCCGTCCTCTTGGGAGCCTGCTTCCTCATTGTACGTTTTACCTCCTTTTCATTTTGCTTTGTTTCAAAAGGCATCACTGAGCACTTACCTTTTTGTTTCCTTTTGACAGGATTTCATGTTCTTTGAGAAAGTGGGCGAGGCCAACCAGCGCAGCTCCGTCTTCTCCTAAAACAGCAAAATTCTGTTCGACCGCCGCTTTCCACTCCAAAGATCCACTTTGCGTATGTTGGGTCGAATATGACCGCTTTATTGAAGTGGGCAACATGTGTTGCATAAACAGGGTTGTCCGAAATGGACTATATGCAGTTTACCAAAGAGGAAAAAAACCCTACTTTCTTAAAGGAGGATTAAAAAAATAATCCGAGAGCCAGTCGCCGACGGAAGTGCCTGTTTGTTTAACCACTGATCTGATCCCGCATATGTAGTCCCTTTTCTTTGTACTCTTTCACACATTTGAAATTGTATTTAAAACACTGTCTGCCATCAGACCATTATTCTATACTTGTATATTAAAGCTTATTTACTGATGTCTTTTTTTTTTATTACAATGCTATTTTTTTATATTCTTCACAGTGCAATGAAAAAATATTTGCCTTTCAAATTCATTACACACAAAATTTTTGGTTCATCAAAGACATTTTAATAGCACACATACCCCAAGGAAATACAAAATGTGGTTTCTACATTTCATATTGTCAAGGCACAAAAATAATAAAATCAATTTGATGAACTGAAACATTTTTATGGGATAAATATGCTAAGAACACAGGAAGTTGACAAATACTTTTGCAGCGCATTGGATAAAGCGCAAGGTGCCCCCCCGCCCCCAAATATTGGCACTGCTGGTTGAGATGCGTTCTTTCGCTTCTAATAAATTCTGTAACAATGAAAAAATGGAGGACCAATTTAAAAAAGAGGAATATCCAATCTTTTAATCAAATCTGCGATATTGACATGCATGAAAAATATCTTCCAACAAAGTGATCACCGTACCAACAAATTTGTAAACTCCGAATTATTTATTTGTGAGTAAAAAAAGGTCATAAATCTCATGAGAATAATGTACAACAAATTTATTCATAACAAAATACACAGGGAAATATGAAAAGTGTCCCATCAATAGTAATACATGTGTGGATGTAAAAAAAAGTCTAAGAAACAGTGAGTGTCTTTTGAAAAGTGACAATGCAGTTTTACACCCGTCTTTCGCCGCTCATCTGCGCACGTTCCCTCTCGCTCGAAGCCGATCGGTCATCGCGCGACCAACGGATGAGGTAGCGGCTGGCGAGCTGCAAGTTCCACTGATACCTGGACAGTATCCGCAAGCAGTCCTCTCGTGAGCACAGACTCAATGAGTAGAGTTGCTCCAGCTGTGGACAAGGTGCAACATTCTGGTTAGGGTTACGGTGAACCCTGGCAAAGACTTTGACTTGGCTTTTATTTTGAGCAAATGTTGACCTTTTGGAAAACAAACTAGAACAAGGTGAGATGAGTTGTACTTTTACAAAAGTATAAACATTTCCTTAAAGGACAACCGACGTCACTTTTTTTGTTTTTTAACTGACACCAGAAAAACGTTTTATAGCATCTAAAATACCCAAAACACGCAGTATGATATTTTTATTCAAATGCAAAACACCAATAAAACTTAAAGTGTCCAAAATCTGCAAAAAATTGAGCTGCGAATTGGGCATTTTCAGAAAGTCCCGCCCCCAGTTTGTGACATCACGCCAAGACGCCTTGCATTGCTGGAGAATCAAAACAATGGCTTCAGATTTGGAGAATATGCTTTCTTGTTACAAATCCAGTTATGAATATGATTCAAATGGTTCTGAAGAGGAAAGCATACATGTTTTCATGATCGATTAAATAATTTATTTTTGCCATTTTGAGGCAACATTGAGGGGAAGTGTCTCATCGAAAGAGGCACAAAATGGCGACCACCTGTGGCCGCCTCTGTTTCCACAGGCTGATAAATTCCTTCTATGGCACTTGGACGCCCTCTTCTGGCCTTCTGGTGGCTTTTGGGTGCAACACGAGGTCCCCAGACCAAACAGGTTCATTAAAATACATTGACGTGATGGAAGGACCGCTACATTGCGTCTTTTTTACAGTAAAGGGCGGTCCTTTAGTGACGTCACGTACGGACTCATCACCAAGTCAAAAACAAGACTTCCTGAATATTCAGCGCAAGTCTTAAAACGTAAACTATAGCTATATGCGGTGGAATCTTTGTAAAATACGCTCAGTAGAAGTCATTTGAAGCCATTTTACAAATTATGGACACAACTTGTCCGGAGACGTCGGTGGTCCTTTAAGTGGAGGGGGGGATATTGAAATGGAGTTATTAGGAGGGGAAAAAAATTGGAATCTCATAATCAGAGATATTTGGTGAAGAGGCTTTAGTTTTAGGTGGGGGTGGGAGGGGGGTGTTAGATTGGATTGGATTGGCCTTTATTAGTCTCGCAGTGGAGAAATTTACATTTCACAGCAGCAAAGTGATGTAAAAGTAGTAAAGTGAAAGTAGAAAAATAAAATACAGGAGCTGCTGGAAAGGCAGCCACTCTCGCGAATTCAAAAGAACAAAAAAACCAAATAACAAATAATATGACAAAACAAAGACAATATGACAACACAAAGACACATAGAGTCATGATGACAATCATGAGAATTTCATAAGAAAAAAGCAGAAAGACAATAAGTTATCTATAGACTATAAGTTATATTTTGATTTTTTTTTTTCAATCAACCTCCCTAAAAATCATTACCAGAAAAAAAAAATCATTTGTAATCTTTTTTTCCCATGGAAATAGTTCCAATGTTTGGATGGAATAAAATTGTATCCTTCAAGGTTGCTAGCTGTCTTTTCATATCTATCTAGTCATAATTGTTTATCTATCTATCCATCTCTCCCTATCCATCCATCTATCAATTTGTCTATTTATTTATTTATGTAATTTTATTTGCCTCTTCATTTATGTATTTTTTTATTTATGTATTTTATTTATTTATCTCTGTTTATTTCTCTCCCCCTTCCTTCCTTCCATTTATGTACTTATTTATTGAGGGGGGGGGGGGTGTTCTGAGAATAGAGCGAAGTAAAATAAAGATGTATTTTTGCCTTGAGTTGCTGCTCAGCCCGTAGCGGGTTCCATTCATTGCGCTGCAGTGCGCCCTGCGCCTCCTCGATGGTGACCCCGTGCACAGCCTCCATCACCTGAACACAACACAATTCAACGAAAAGATTCCAGGAAGCACTCTGTTTTAATTCTACCAGATGATTAAAAAAAGTGATCTCATGAGGAAAAAAGTGTTGAATAGATTCAAATAAACAAACAAATAAATGGATAGAGAAATAAACCAAAAACTAAAATACATTAATCAATTAATACATGTCTAGATAAATGTCTGTCACATTTCGGTTTGTGACCAATGGGTGTCAGTCTCAGTCCCCGCCTGCAGCAGCACAGCTGTTGGTCATTTAAATCAGTGGCAGTTGAAAGGACTCCTGGCACGACCATTCAGTATCGGGTTATTGTTTGTTTCACCCTGTCAGGTTTGTTTTCGTCTTGTCATGTGTTACTCAAGGTTTTGTTTGCAACTTTGGACCTTTGTGTTCTGTTGACTTTGTTGTTTGAGATTTTGTTCCAGCTGACTTTATTTCATGCCTGCGTTTTGGGGGTCCACCACCATCACCTTGCAAATCGTGACAATGTCTAAATAAATAAAGATCTAAATAAATAAATCCATCCATCTATGAATGAATGAATGAATGAATGAATGAATGAATGAATGGGGGATCAGCTACCTGTGAGATGAGCGCGTCTCGGGCATAGTGCACAGGAGATGACTTTTCCCTTTCGCGGAGCCGCTCTTTTCCGTCCACGTGCTCATCCAGCTGAGGCGTGGAACGTGCCAACTGGGACATTTTGGCCAGGTTGGCGCCGCCCGCCGGTGGAGGTGGCGGCGGTGGCGGCCAGGGGGACCCGGGGATCGGGTGCACGGTTGGCCTCCTCTGCGGCTTCCAATTTGCACGCTTATAGTTGGGCGGCGGCGGGCGGGGAGGCGGCAAAACACTGGCCTCACTAAAACGTCGGTGATCCTGTTGCATCACCACGCTGCGCGCCGCCATTGCCGGAGCCGCTGGCCTGCCTGCGGTGGCCGGCGGGGGCGGCCGGGACTGCCGGCCGCTCAACACCGACTCCAGGCTTCGAGAAATACCTGCGGACGGGACCCAGAGGGACATGCTGAACACCTAAAAAGATGACATCTATGCAATTGCGATATATTATTTATGACTACGTTAACTCATTCACTGGCAGACGATGTGCAAAAATGTGTCATTTTCACTCAAATTGCAGGACCCACAGAATATTGAGTTTGAGGACTACATAAACCTTCAATGCAGCGTAAGAAATCTTAGACTCTCATCTTTCATCAGAAAAAAACAATTCCCAAGTTATATGTGTCTGGAGTTATCTGAGCTTAAAATGGGGGCGGCTATACAAAAATCATTGCAAGAGGTCTGACCAGCGCTTTATCTGCAAAAGTCAAAACCCGGATACATTTGGGAATGGCGCTCCACATCATGTTTTTCAATTCCAGTGAATGAGTTAATGATGTGGAGGATACATGGATCGATTTATTGGATGGGAGAGCAGGATTTGAGGAAATACAGCACCTGACATTTTAAGCAGATTGGAGCCCTCCTTCTCTCTGGCTTGTCTCCAGCTGCCGCTGCTTCTGCCCATCACAAGAGAAAATAAATCAAAAGTTGAGCAAATAAAGACGATGCCCGATGGCGTCAAGGCGACTGACTCTGTGGGAGTGTCGGGCGACCCCCAACTACGATCCATATGGACGTCTCCATGTGCCGCGTGGTACAGGCTGCCCTTCACCGGACCAGAGATGAAATTGGAGACGGGGTTGGGCGCTGAGATGGCGACGGCGGATGGAACCGGAGGGACCGATGGCGGAATAGGCGGCATGATGACACAAGGAGGGAACCAGCCCACGCTGAGCGTCCTCTGGTTCTGGCCACGCCATTCGGTGTGTTCCAAGCTACACAATGGATCAGCTCAATCACTTTTTCTCCCTTGCCATCACGGATAACTCTCATGCTAATGGCCGTTTATTACATGTTACCCGTGTTCGATGACGGTCACGAGATCGCCGGGCGCCAGTGCCAGTTTCCTGGCTTCGGAGAATTCCCGTCCGGCCTGGACCTCCATGGGCTTGGCGTCGGTTACCATGGCAATGAGCCGCGCGAAATCGGGCCGCTCGGTCGGCTCGCACGCCCAGCACTTCCTCATGACGGCGTACATCTCCTGGGGGGAGTCCAGGGGCTTCTCCAGCCGCTCGCCCTCTCGCTCCACGCGCCAAAGGATCTAAAATTTGCACGACGCTAAGCGGCCCTTCCTGTAAAGTGCCCATCCCCCAAATCGCCCACTTACCTGCCTCCCCGATAGACCAAACCACGGCTCCTCGCAGTACGTGAACATCTCCCACAGGGTGACGCCGTACATCCACACGTCGGACGCATGTGAGAATGAGCCCACGCGGAGACTCTCGGGAGCACACCTGGCGGCGCCAAAAATAGGAATGACGGGGTGCAAAATCTCAAAAAGGTACAAATATATACATGGTGAAACGAGCCCGCAATGAGAAGAAAGGAGCGTCAACGGAGAGAGCCAATGCGGACGTGGAACAGTCGCGGGTTGGAATTGAAGCGGATTGACATGAGAGATGTGAGACAATTTCTTTTCGTCAATGGATGCTGCAGCTTCGTGTTTGCTTTCAACATTTAGCTTGGCGCAGACGTGCACATTTCACCATGAGGTCCCTGATCCACTGGTGAAAAGGAGGCTTGGATCCTCTCCTCTTTCATGTAAAACTGTTTCATACAACAAAGAGGGTGCAGAAAGTGCCTTAAATTCAATGACTTTCTGTATCTTTTGTGTTGTATCACATTATTTGTTATTTAGTTTTTTTGTTGTTGTTTTGACTTCAAGATGGCGCCGGGAGAGTGGCTGTCTTTACAGCAGTTCCTAGATTTTGTTTCTGTACGTCTTCCCTTCCTTTCCTCTTCCTTCTATAAATTTGCTGCTGTGAAATGTAAATTTCTCCACTGCGAGACTCTTAAAGGCCAATCCAATCCAATCCAATCCAATCCAATCCAATCCAATCCAATCCAACCAAGGCAAAGATCGCACGAGCTAAATAGGGTTCACATCCACGCCAGCTCTCACCACGCGAAGGGGATGCGCCGATGTGCCGACATGATGTAGTGGTCGGCGTCGTGGCTCAGGCCCCTCATGAGGCCGAAATCGCAGATTTTCACCATCTCCTTGGAGGCCAGCAGGACGTTGCGGGCCGCCAGGTCCCTGTGAATGAAGCGGCGCGTTTCCAGGTAGTCCATGCCGCCCGCGATTTGGCAGGCGAAAAGCCATAAGCGGGCCAACGGGTACTCGTACTGCCGCGAGCGTAACGTGTCGTACAGCGAGCCCAACGGGGCCAATTCGGTCACCTGAAATGGACGCGGCGGGCTCATGAGCAAACGGAGATGGGAAGGGGGCCAAGGGGTGGGGGGGGGGGATTCCGCTTACCATTTTGAGGGGCTGCGTGAGCACCACGCCGTAAAGTCGGATGATATGCGGGTGGTCCAGTGACTGCATGCTGGTGACTTCTTGCAAAAAATCGGTCAGGGTTTCTGCCTGACGGGACATGCTGCTCCGCAGCGATTTTACTGCAACGGGGAACTGGAACACAACAGGCATTTATAAACAAGCTAATAAAATACATAAATCAATGAATAAATAGATACATAAATAAATAGATAGGTAGATAAATACATAGATACATAAATAAATAACAACAAATAACAATACAGAAATACATAAAAAATAAGTAGATCAATAAATAGATAAACAAACAAACAAATAAATGAATGAATAAATAGAGAAATAGATAGACAAATGAAGAAATACATCCTGGTAACATAAAAATAACAAGATATAAATAACAACAGTATAAACAACAACAAATAAATAAGCAAAGAACAATAAATACATGAATAAACAGATAAACAAATAAAGAAATGAATAGATAAATAAGTAAATAGAAAGACAGATAGATAAATAAATAAAGAAATAAATAAAAACCCTATGTAAATAACAACAAATAAAAAATAGCAATAAATAAACAAATAGATGCATAAATACATACATAGATAAATAAATAAACAAACAAGTAAATAAATGGAAAAAAATCTCTTTTTATGCATGTTTGATTTGGTCATTTACAAAAATACATTGTGATTTTCTTGAATGTTCCTTATTGTTGATCCAATTTTAAATGTACGTATTGATTTATTGACTATTTTAATGTATTTAATTGTATTTTCTCACACTTTCACTGTTTATCTTAAATGCTTATTTTCTTTTTACAAATGATGTAATGCATCGCTGTATTTTTACAGCGCATTTTATATTTAATCTTGCTTTGTTTCATAATGATTTCTTCTTTGTTTTGTTCTTACTGATTTAATTGAGTCTAATTATAATTCTATTTTATCATTCTGCCAGTGTTTTCATGCCATTTATTTTACTTTGGTTATCATCTCCTCGGATTAAGATTTTATTTTTTAAAAGCATGTTTATTTTTTATTCTGTGTTTCATAATAGACACACTTTCTATGATTATTTTATTTATCTTCAATCAAAAAGGCCCCCAAAAAACTAAATTCTCATCAAATACGTGATGAACTGAATGTTTCTCTGGCCTCGTCTCCATGTTTGCATTTGTGTGTCTTACAACTCTTCCAGTGGGCGTGTGCCACTCGCCCTTCTTGACTACCCCGAAGGAGCCGGACCCCAGCTTGTCCCCAAGAACCAGCTCGCTGTCCTGGATGAGGCTGGGGAGTGCCCTGCTACCACTCTCCGGGTTATACTCGCCGCCGCCACCGGGTCCACGGCCGCTCGGCCCCTGCGTGCGGAGAGACGTCACAATGGATTGGGTGCACTTAACTGATGCGACTGGAGTTGCGTTTTTCTTTCAAAGTGGTCATACCTTGGGCACCCACGAGCGCCAGTTTCGGGACGTCTTATGGCGTTTTAATGCATCCCATAATCTTCTTTGTGCTTTGGTTTTAAAAAAGACACAAATGGTTTATTTACATCAAAAATTGCTACTATCCGATGGAAATGAAAGCAAAGTATATTCAGGGTATTCTAAAATTTTGGCCCCCTGTTGATCATATTGGGGTGTCGATCGATCTGACCATAGTTTTGAAACAAAAACAAAACAGGAGCTATCCTGTAAATATGGAGTTAGGGGTGTGGCCTTCTCTTGAATCAGTAGTTTTTTTTTCGGAGAGCAGACCAAAATACATACGTACAAGTGGAGCCGACTCACAGCTTCAAAGTGTGACCCGTAGCCTAACTCCGGGGTCAATGTTAAGCCCTTTGTTTTTCCAGCTTTATATTTGTGTAAGATTTCAAAACGTCACACTTTATACGATTTGAATATGATACAAGTATTTTGTTTTGCAATCATGATTTTGAAAAAAAAAATACTTGAGCGGTTCAAAAAAGACTGAAACATTTTGAATACAAGACATCCTAATTTACACTATATAGCACTTCCACAACAGCTGCAACAAATAGTCAAACATAATAGTGAACATAAAGAAAAATAATAAACAAAACAATTATTTACAATGGATGAGTGCAGTTTTTTTCCGTCTGTGTTTATTAACTCATTGACTGCCAGAGGAGGTGAAAATGTGTCTATTCCAGTGCTAGAATTTTTGTCATTGTCACTTGAATTCCAGGACCCACAGAATATTGAGTTATAGGACTACATCAACATTCGATACAGCATTAGAAACCTTAGACTCTCTTCTTTCATCAGAAACAAGAGTTAATTCCTAAATTGTATGGGTCTGGAGTTATATGAGCTTGAAATGAGGGCGGCTGTCCAAAATGCAATACAATTACATATACATATTGGTTTATATAGCGCTTTAACAAGTGCTGAAACTGGAACAAAGCGCTAACATGGAAAAAAAGGAAACACCATTGTGGAAGGGAAAAACATTGCCAGAGGTCTGGCCAGTACTTTACAGGCACCCAAACGTGAAAAACCAAAACCCGAACAAATTCGGGAATGGCGCTCTACGTCATATTTTCAATTCCCAAATACATTCGGTGATGGCAGTGAATGACTTAAGAAGCCTGACAGCAGTCAGTAGAAACGAGCGGCGCTATGAGCGTATTATTGAATTATTGAATGAATTATTAACTTTAAAATAATACATATTTTATTTGTCTCATAGCTTTCTTGGTGCAGTTATTTAAGCCATGTTATTTATTTATCTTAAAAAATAAATACAGTCGTCATATTTGGGAAATCAATCAATATATCTATTACTGACTTGTTTTTTTTCTCATTTTCAAAATATTGTTTAGGATGTCATTAACCATGTGCAGAAATAAGTACAAATACTGTA
The DNA here is from genome assembly GCF_051943395.1 of Hippocampus bargibanti. Taxonomy (NCBI): domain Eukaryota; kingdom Metazoa; phylum Chordata; class Actinopteri; order Syngnathiformes; family Syngnathidae; genus Hippocampus; species Hippocampus bargibanti. Next base: position 21,767,966 of record NC_142735.1, read on the forward strand.
ATACTTGTTTTTTTAAAGACTGTCCTACTAAAAACTGTATACTCAATTTCCTAGTGGACATTTTATTCTCATAAAGCTCTTTGGTCCACCATTTGGAATGGAAGCAAGTACTTTTTACTAAAATTAGTGGATTCATTATACTACAAAATTATTCAAAAATATTATATTGGATGAGAATACAAGTTACAAATTCTTACTGGTTATTAATGCTTTGATTCAAGTGAGATTCAGGTGCGCACAGGTCATTAGTTTGAGTCCCGCTACAGCATCCCTGTGTGGAGTTTGCATGTTCTCCCTGAGCCTGTGTGGGTTTTCTTCGAGTCCTCCACTTTCCTCACACATTCCGAAAACATGCATGGCAGGCTGATTGAAGACTCCAAATTGTCTCTAGGTGTGAGAGTGACTGTTGTTTGTTTTTGTGTGCACTGCGATTGGCTGGTAACCAATTGAGTGTCCCCCGCCTAGTACCCGAAAACGGCTAGGATAGACTCTAGCAGCCCCCGTTACCCTACTGAGGATGAAGCGGTCTGGAAAATTGATGGACGGATGATTCAAGTGAAACAATAGTCATATTAATCCATCAACCTGCCCGAGGTAAAGCAACCTTGGTTTTACGTCTGTGTAAGCTCTCAGGTTTTAATTCTAAGGTTGATACTGTATCATATGATCCAAGGGATGGGACAAAATATCAATACCCCAGGACGTTCAGTCCTTGAAAAAATGTGCCATTCATTTTGCTAACCACATATATATATATTTTTTTTTTGCTTGAGCATCGAAATATTTGATGGAGGCAAATGAAATGGATGGGACAGGTAAGAAGAAAAATGTACCAATATGAGACTCACCGGGTTTGCTGATACCGATTTGCTCCAAGTCAGCCTCCTTGACATAGGAAAAGTGCTCAATGCGAGTGATATTTAGGCCGTCACGGACGCGCAGGTAGAACTTCTCCAGCTGCACGTCGGCCAATAGTTGATACAACCATTGCGTGTCCTGCTCCATCGGCGGGCGGCGGGAGCTTGGACTCTTAACCGGACAGCCAGCCGACAATGGCGAAGGGATTCTGAAAGTTTCAAAGAGATTTGTAAAAAGTGACCCAGCGAATGCTATACCTCCCCCAGCTGGTCATTGTTTTTCGATGTCTCTAATGAATTGTGTTCGTAGTATTTTGTTGCAACCTGTGATGCAGTGGTAATAAAGCTAGGCTGATTCTGATTCTAAAGCTGCTTGGTTGGCCTTTCACAATCCCTAGCTGTAAACATGGAGGAGTAGGGGAAAAAGAGCTGGTGCTTGTGATGCTAACGTTTATGTGCACAGTGATGAATCTTTAACCGGCTTGGCTACCGAAAACATTCCCGATGCCGTGGGAGCACAGTCCATAATGTCAACACATTGATATATGTATTAGCCTTTAGCCATCCATCCTAACTTTGGGCAGGGGTACCCAGGACTGGTCACCAGCCTATCGCAGAGGCACATACGCAATGATAAACAAGAGTAGCCACTCACATTTTGAACATTTAATAATTATTACTAGGACTGGAACGGTTGAACAGAAATGGACGAGGTGTAAATGAAAGAAGTACAAATGTGTACAATAAAATATTCACCGCTACACGTTTTAATTATTAGTTTTCATTTAATTCTTTTGAATTTAATAACATATTTGAATTGGCGAATCACTGCACAAAATATCGCAGGACTCCTGACAAGCCTGTAAATTCTCAGACGTTGGATTAACACGTATAAACTATTATTGATCCTAAAACTTTGTTGTATGATATATAGAAGCTCATAAAGACCTGTGCTTAGTAATGTAATCGGGTGTTATTACGTGCTTCAATTCGTTAAAAAAATGAACCAAATATAAATCAAACGTGTTTTGTGTGCTTTTTGGATGATACTTACTGTAAGGGACGACTATTGCTCACAGCTCGTTGTCACCCTCCACACACACCTTGACGCCAGTCATGTTTCCCGGCTCCACTTCACAAATCTTTGGAAAGTCCTCGAAATTTTGTCACGGTCCAACGAATGTGGGGTTTCCTTTCGGTCAGAGAGGAAAAAGACCTTGGCTAAACTTGACTTGGAGCTCGTTCGGTTGCACTTTGGGGCGAATGAACTACAAGCGACTTAGAGTAGAGAACTTACCTGTACGTATTTTTTTTTTCATTTCCGGGACCAGGCATGTCTTTTTCCGGTCATGACTCACTTGAATCGACACGCAAACGAAACGGACCACATAAATAATAATAACAACAACAATGATAATAATAAAAACTATAATAACAACAACAACAATAAAATCTATAATAACGTTAATAATAATAATAGGCCAGAATCACTCAAAATAGCCAAATATGTTGAATGACAGTGTAGAGTACAATTTTCTACTACTCTATATTTTCTACTACACTATATTTGTTATTATAACCCCCCAAAACTATTCAATAATAATAATAATAATAATAATAATAATAATAATAATAATAATAATAATAATAATAATAATAATAATAATAATAGAAGATGAAGAAACAATCAAAAAGCAGGATGAGAACCATGTTCATTTGGTAGGTATAACAAACAAATAAATAAAAAAACCAAACACATTAGTGCTCATAACCATCTTAAAATAAAAATAATGAAATGAAGTCGAAAAATAAATAATTTCAAATTTTCCATCTAGCCCCCTTTTTGGCTACCGTTGGATTAGTCTTATTTCATGATGTCTGATTACTTCTACCATTACTGTAGCATGTCTCATCAAGATAAACTAAACACCTTGTAATTAATTGCCATATCGTGTAATTGCCATATCGTTAAAATGCTTTCTAACAAGATGCTTTCTTGTTACTTATCCAGTTATGAATATGATTCAGATAGTTCTGAAGAGGAAAGCATAAATGTTTGCAATCGATTAAAGAAGTCCTTCCGTATCATTTTGAGGCGTCTGGACTCCAATGTAGCTCCCAGAAAATGTGCAATATGGCGCACAAGCTCCGTTGGAAATGGGCTGATTTGTCTGCTGGGAATTTGTCTCAACTAGTATCCAACAGTAGTCTTGGTGCAACACACAACGATTTACCATTGCGTTATTTATGTGATTTCCTTCTAATTTCGCCATCAACACGGATCAACACGATGTTTTCAGACCAAACAAAGTACCCAAAATGCATTGTGTGTCGCTTTCTCTGTAAATTGTCACCAACTCGAAAACAAGACTTCCTGAATATTCAGCGCGAGTTTTAAAACGTAAAATATAGCTATATGCTGTGGAATCTTTGTAAAATACGCTCAGTAGAAGTCATGTGAAGTGATTTTACAAATTCTGGACACAATTTGTCGGGAGGTGTCGGTTGACTTTTAAGTATTTATGGATACACGTTTTTACCTAAACACAAGTGTTATGGTATTACATGAATATCCCTCAGCTTTTGAAAGGTGTTTTCCTGGTGAAATACACTACTGTACTGTATGTGGTTCTCAAGTGTTCCTCCCAACTCCTAGCGGCTACTGTCGAGCAGGTTCAACAGGATTTTTTTTACACTCTGACGTGTCTGTAACCTAGATTTTCCTGAACTTTACACCTCCTGTCACAGTCGCTCCTCCTCGCCAGGCTGAATGACGTAGTTTGTTTTTACAGTGGAAACGGGGGCAATAAAAAACATTTACAATAGGGGCGGTGCCCTGTCGCCCCTGGGGTGAAAATAATTTTAGTCTTGTCCAACAGAATTTTTGAGCAACTCAGCTATTTTTCAGGATGAGATAAGCGATTTCTGGGGCTCACATGAACTTTGGTTTTCCTTGTCACTCCCAGTGTGGAGGAAATAAGACAAAAAAGTCTCGTATTACAAGTGCGTGACTGCTTTTGTGGGGAATTTACTATTAAGTGTTGTATTATAAATGAAGTATTGTATGATAAATAGTAACCATTATACAATTCTTTGCCAGACGACTGGGTGGAGAATCCTTTTTTCTTAAACGGGCGATTACAGTTAATATAAAGTTTACGAAAGAACAACAATTTGGTAAACGTTTATCACAAAATGTAATGAGTATTTCACAACAAATATGACTCGTTTCACCCTCTAGTGAAATGGAGTATTTTTACCTTGTGTACGTCATCGTACCGCGACGATGATGATTCATTTAATATATTTCCAAATTAATAAAAAATAATCGTGTTATCAATACTACTACTACAACTATTATTCTTATTCTTACTGTTATTCTTATTATTATTGTAATGTCCCTCGGCGTGATAAAGGATGCGCACAGTCGTTGGCACAGCTGGTCAGGCTTTTATTAAGCAAACGTTGCAGTTAACATTCATACCGGAGTCGTTACGCCACAACTCACACGCAGTCATGCGCTCAGGCTCTCTCGTGGACTACTCGTTCGGGTCCTCTCTTCACTCCGTGACGTCATGCTCCCCCGACATGCTTACTCACAAGCACCTGACGTTACATTATTATTATTTTTTTCCCCGTTTATTGATAAGTTGGGAAACTCAGACAGTACTCGTAACACGGTAAAACTGTGCATTTAAATAATCGAAAAGGACTTGACAATATTTTCTCCACGTTGCTGGAGCGCTCTCTCGTGGTCACAGTGGGACAATTTCAGCACATGTTCCGGCGGATAACCCCCGCCCTCTTCAGGTCCTACAATGTATGACGTCATAAATATAGGACAGCAATTCTGCAACAAAAACAACAATTTTGTCCGTTTGAGATTTTGTTTTCAATTTCATTTATTTTTAGCACTATGTATGATATACCGATTCAATCAGTACGCCAAGCCGTTTTTCATCAACTAAAGAAGCAGAGGTATTGTTTAAAAACATCTGCAACTAGTCTCGCTGCTCGAAAACGCGTGTGTCCAGAATAGCGTCGCACACTGTCAAGTTCTCAACCATGGTCAAACAATTCGAAATCAGATTTCCGCCAGATTGCGAAAACCTCCCTGATGGCTTTTGGTCAGCCATGGACGTGTGGATAAAAAAACCTCACGTCGTCAACAAGCGCCTGTGCGGCGTCCAGGAGACCAATGTGGTAGAGGGCGATGAAGAAGAAGCGCTGCGATTACTACCGCTGGATGTTGTGGCTTGGCTCGGTGGCAGCGGCAACCATGGCACTCACCGAACATCTCTCGCCTCTCATGTCAGGACGTTTATCCCCAAAGTCGACATATATGGGGCAGACAAACATAAAGAGGTCGTTGTTAAAGGTAAAATATGGAGTCGGAGACAAAGCTAAACGACTTCTTGAGGTCTTGTCGCTGCCTTGCTTTGCCGTGATTTTTGTTATATCGTTTTTTAGTTGTTATAGTTCTGTTGACCTCATTTGTGGACGTCTCGTCTTGTTGACTTCTTGTCTTGTTGTTGTCACCTTTTGTTAACTTCTTGAGGTGTTTGTGTTGATTTTTTTTGTTTTCTGATATTCTGACTTCTCGATTTCCAATTGACTTTTTGTTGCCATCTGTTATTGGCTTCTCGTATCCTTGTCTTCTTGTTGAGATGTCTTCTTGTTGTCCTTGTGTCTTCTTCGTGTTTTATAGTTTTCCTGTATTGTCGACCAGTTGTTGCCTTTCTTGCCATCTTGTTGATATCTTGTTAACTTTCTGGTCTCATCTTGTCTGTATCGTAGACTTGGACAGGCAGCAGGTGACGTTTGTTCCCTTCGAGGAGTTCGACGCGAGGCAGATATCTGTGAAGAAGGACAATGTTTACAGTATCAAGCTATGCCTAGTTGACTCCGGCCAATGGTTAGTGGCCATGTTTTCACCACATTCAACTGCAGAGGCATTTATACGCCCATTAATAAGAGTCAGAATCAAGGTCTTTGCACATTAAATGACTTTTAAAAGACAAATAAGGGCCACCCCCACAAAAGTTTCTGAAGATGTTGCTGTTAGGGTGTTGGAGCTGCACGTGCGGACGGTGGAGACGTGGTACTCTGATGGCGTGGCCTACCCCAAGATGACCTGGCTAGCAGAGTACCTGCTGCCCAAACTGATGGGCTGGGCCATCGAATGCAAGAGCAGCCATTTTCCAAATACCTTGTCGCTGCTTCCCGTGGAGAAATACAGCTTGACGTACCAAAGGCTCAAGAACAAGTACAAGGCCATGGTCAAGGTGAAGAGTTTAACCCTTTCATGTGTTATTAATGATAACCTGTAACTTGATAATTTAATAATCTGTCCAATGTAATGATCATTGTCCTTGAATGTGTTAAAAAAGACAATATGAGAATCAAGTACAGTAGTTATATTTTAAGAATATTGTAATGATCTGAAAAATAAAAGATCTTGTTTTCCTTTTTTTTGGTGGTTTGGCATCTTTAGGTTTGGCCAGAGGTGACGGATCCGGAGAAATTTGTTTATGAAGATGTTGCCATTGCTACGTATCTGCTGGTGGGTGCGTCCATTTATTTCCATTTATCGGACTTATACCATTATTTATTATTTAATATTTATTGTTATTATTATCAGAATCAGAATCATCTTTATTGCCAAGTATGTAGAACACACAAGGTATTTGTTTCCGGTAGAAGACGCTGCACTAGTATCATCATCAAAAAATTGCTAACTAAGTGGTACTATACAGTTCCATTTGGACTACTGTTGAAAGAGTTCAGAGTTAATGGCTTAGGGGAAGAAGCTGTTTAAATGTCTGCTGGATTTGGTGCGCATGGATCGGTAGCGCCTACCTAAGGGGAGTAGCTGGAAAAGGTGGTGGGCAGTGTGCGGAGGGTCCGGTAAGATTTTCCGAGCCCTAGTTTGGATTCTTGCAGTGTGCAAGTCCTCGAGAGTGGGTAGGACGGTCCTAACTGTCCGTTGAAGTCGGATTTTGTCCATTTTTGTGGCGTCCCCGAACCAAACGGTGATGGAAGAACACAGGATGGATGCGATGACAGCCGTGTAGAAATGTTGCAGCACCTCCTGTGGCAGGCCATGCTTCTTTAGCAGCCTCAGGAAGTACATTCTCTGTTGGGCCTTTCTCAAGACAGAGTTGGTGTTGACCTTCCACTTCATGTCCTGGGAGACTGTGATTCCCAGGAACTTGAAGGTCTCAACGGTTGACACAAAGCAGTTGGATAGTGTGAGGGGTAGCTGTGGTGATGGATGTTTCCTGAAGTCCACGATCATCTCAACTGTCTTGAGCATGTTCAGCTCCAGGTTGTGATGGCTGCACCAGAGCTCCAGGTGCTCCACTTGTTGTCGGTAAGCAGACTCGTCGCCATCTTCGATGAGACCGATGACCGTGGTGTCGTCTGCGAACTTTATGAATTTGACAGCTGGGTGCGTTGAGGTGCAGTCGTTCGTGTAGAGACAGAAGAGCAATGGAGAGAGGACGCATCCTTGCGGGGCTCCAGTGCTCGTGGTTCGTGTTGAGGATGATATATTTCCCAGTCTGACCTGTTGTGTCCGTCCTGTTAGGAAGCTGAGGGTCCACTGGCAGATCGTAGGAGACACACCAAGCTGGAGAAGTTTGGGGATGAGGAGTTCTGGGATGATGGTATTGAACGCAGAGCTGTAGTCCACAAGCAGGATCCTTGCGTAGGTTCCTGGGTTGTCAAGGTGGTCGAGGATGTGGTGCAGTCCGATGTTGACTGCATCCTCCACAGACCTGTTTGCCCGGTAGGCAAACTGAAGAGGATCTAGCAGAGGTCCGGTGATGTTCTTCAGGTGGTTCAGCACGAGGCGTTCAAAGGACTTCATGACCACAGACGTCAGACCAACAGGTCCATAGTCGTTCAATCCCGAGGGTGCTGGTTTCTTTGGAACTGGGACGATAGTAGACTGTTTGAAGCAGGATGGGACTTCACACTGCTCCAGGGGTCTGTTGAAGATTCGTGTGAAGACCAGAGCCAGCTGGTCAGCGCAGACTTTCAGGCAGGAGGGGGACACTCTGTCAGGTCCCGCAGCTTTCTTGATCTTCTGCTGCTTGAAGAGCCGTCTCACGTCCAGTTCGTGGATCTGTAGGGCAGAGGGCGGAAATACGGTAGTTTCTGGTAATGGTGGAGGGACGAGGGAAATGGGGGTGTCCTATTATTATTGGTTTATTGGTTTATTTTTTATTTAGTTTATTTATTTATTTTTTCAAATGCTCAATACCATTGCCACAGGTGCTCTGGTCCGAGGAGAGGGCGGAAGTCGACGTGGATGTCCGCCAGTCCTTTGTGGACTTGGGCTGCGGTAACGGACTCCTGGTGCACATCCTCTCCAATGAAGGGGTGAGCGACACGTTTCACACTTTGTCCTTTTTTGTTGCACTGGAGAATCAGGTCTGGTCTCCTAAAATGTATTGGATTGGATTAGCCTTTATTAGTCTCGCATTGGAGAAATTTACATTTCATAGCAGCATAGTGATGAAAGTAAAAAGAAAGGAAAGGAAGAAGTAGAAAAACAAAATACAGGAGCTGCTGGAAAGGCAGCCACTCTCGCGGCGCTATTTTGAAGTCAAAACAACCCAAAAAAACTATAGAATTAACTAAATAAACTGCAACTAAAATGAATATATAAAACAAACTAAATAATATTGTCATATTCCTTGTCTTTTTAAACCAAATATCCATATTCTTAAGTTTCTATACTTTTTGCCTCAACATATCTGACTTTTTATATTGTATCATTTATTAATTTCAGTCATTGACTGGTTCTAAAAAATTGTTTTTTTTGCATTGATTGTTTCTTTTTTTCTGTGATATTTTACCACAAAACAACTTGCGATGGTTTATTCCATTTACAACATGGATTTTTTTCGCCTTTTTTTATATAATGTCACAAATGTATTCCTGTTTGTTTGTTTGTTTTTCTAATGACTGTTACATTCTCTAATTGTGACATTTCTTGTGTAACATTTTCTCATAAAATATGAATCTGTCCTTTCCTCTTGGCTTATTGATTTTTTTTTTGTTGCGTAACATGACTAATTTGTTTAAATGGGTTGACCTTTTTTCTTGTAATGCAGTTTTTATTCAGAGTAAATTACAACTTCATCCTTGTATAATCAGGACTATTTTTTTTACTTAAAAATTGGGGTGGTGACTTTTTTTTGCATTTCTTTTTTTGTGTGTGTCATTTTATGACTTTATTTTCTTTTTTTGGTCAAGTTATGACTTTATTCTCGTGCAATGAGTTAAAAAATGTTCCGTATCTTTCTTGTCAATGTTGGACTTTTTTTCCCTGTAATTTTTTTTTTTTTTTTTTTTTTTTTTTTTTTTTTTTTTTGCCGTGTAAAATTAATATTTATTTTTACTTCTGGTCAAATCACATGACCCCTGAAAACATTTACACTTTATTCGATTATAATTGGGACATATTTTTGGAGTTTTGTTTTTGCTTTTGCAGCACCCTGGGAAGGGGATTGATGTCCGTAAGCGAAAGATCTGGGACATGTATGGCCCTGACACTGTGCTCCAGGTGAGCACATGTGATTAATTGCATGTAAAACTGACCATATCTGAAATAAAAGTATGTTTCCAAACCATTAAAGATTTCAATTTGGCAGTGAGAAGTTTGTTTTTTATTGTTTTTTAGGAGGCAGCCATCACCCCCGGCGAGAACTTCTTGTTCCCGCAGACGGACTGGTTGATCGGGAACCACTCGGACGAGCTGACGCCATGGATCTCCATCATGGCAGCCAGGTGAGTCGTTGACTTTCCGCTTTGCTTTGGAGCGATAGGACTTCAGAAAGAAGGTTTGATGACATCGATGTGCTTTTGCAGATCATCGTTTACATGTCGCTACTTCGTCCTCCCTTGTTGCTTCTTTGACTTTTTCGGAAAGTACCGGCGGCGGGATAGCCAAAAGTCTCAGTACAAGGAATACATCGACTTCATTGACGAAGTGAGCCGTGTCAGCGGTTTCCACACGCTACAGGACTGCCTCAGGATTCCTTCCACCAAACGGGTATGGTGTTTTTTATTTTAACTCATTCACTGCCAGACAATGTGCAAAAATGTGTCCACTCCAGTGCGAGGGTTTTTGTCATTCTCACTCAAATTGCAGGACCCACAGAATATTGAGTTTTCGGACTACATCAACATTCAGTACTGCGTTCGAAACCTTAGCCTCTCTTCTTTAATTAGAAAAAAAGTTAATTCCCAAGTTATATGGGTCTGGAGTTATCTGAGCTTGAAATGAGGGCAGCTGTACAAAATACAATACATATTGATTTATATAGCGCTTTAACAACAGCTGAAACTGTAACAAAGTGCGAACAAAAGGCAAATGCTGCCCTCTTGTGAAGGGAAAAAAACATTGCCATAGGTCTGATCAGCGCATTATTGGTACACATGCAAGAAAAACCAAAACCCGAACAAATTTGGGAAAGGCGCTGCATGTCACACTTTTCAGCGAATGAGTTAATTTCATATATTGATATTTTTTTGTCTCTTGTAATTTTTCCTGGACTGAGAATCAAGTCAAACGTTTTTGTCCTGAATGGGTTTTAATTGTTTTGCGTGTAGGTTTGTTTGCTGGGAAAAAGACGCACGTATGTAGCGTCCGAGGAAGCTTGGGTGGAGGATCAACGAGCCAGTTTCATCCAAAGCCGCCGCGCCGCGTCCGAAAGCCACTGCGGGAAACCCGGGGGTGGCTGGGAAACAGGTTTCCGCCCTCGCGAGCGAACAGAAGTCGTGCGTAACTGCATGGCGCTCTCTCGGGATCTGGTGGACGGCCTTGTGCTACGCGTGGCCGAGGCCCTCCTAGGAATGTCTGACGAGCAACCGTCCACTGGGGATTGGAAGCGAGGAGGTAAACATACATTGGGGGTAAACCGTGTATGTAAAGACCAGACGTAACACACTTAAACTGTCAGCCTAGTGTGGATTTTCTTTTCTCTCTTAGCATCGACTCTTTTTTTGATAGTTTGAGGTTTGGAGGTGAAAATGCAACTTGGTTATACATTTTTCCTCATGTAGAATGTATTTAATTTTGTACAAATGTCAACTTTTCTACCTTTACATATTTTTTTTTTAATATATGAAGTATTTATTTCTGTTCGGGTCATTATTAATGAAGCAGGAATCAAAAGTAAAATCAAAAAGATTCTTTAATCTTTGGGACGGCACAAAATGTAACTGCCTACCCCGTGTGGCAGGCAGGGAGAAGAGAGGCAGGGGCTGTTTGGGAGAGCTTTTTGGAAAGTTTGAGAAAATAAAACTATGTAAAGACTGACATAATGTGACATAATGACAGGAAGTCCGAGAAAATAAAACGATGTGTAAGGAAACAGAAAATATGTTTAAAATGTGTTCGTATAGTCTAATTTAAACATTTTTAACTTTGTATCAATGTCAACTTTTCTACCTAGGATAGTGAAAGTACCATACGGTCACACCTCGGTTTTCAACCATAATCCGTTCCAGAAACCTGGTTGAACACTGAAACATTTCCCATTATAATCAATGTCTGCTATTTTTTTTATCTAATGATGATTGAACAATACACACACGCCTGCTCACAATGGAACACTACATGAGGATAATGCGTGCCTCACAATGAAACGCAACACAAGGAAGTGACGTACTGTATAAGGAAGCAGAAGGGAGTCGAGTGGTGCATTCAGGTGCGCTCAGTTCGGTCAAGTACCGATTTTCGGTTGCAAACCGAGGCATAACAAAAAACAGAATTTTTGGTCAAAACCAAATTGGTCGAGAACAGAGACGTTTGAAAACTGAGGTTTACTTTACGCTGTTACCTCTTTCATCCAATCGATGATGTCGCATCCTGAGTTTCAATAACTTGCTCAAGGACACTTGGACTCTCACGATTTGCAAGGTGGTGGTGGTGGACCCCCAAAAAGCAGGAAGGAGCTGGGTGTATTTGACAAATTGTATTAAATCAGCAAGAACAAAATCTCAATAAAGACATCAGAACAAAAAGGTCCAAAGTAGCCAATAAAACCATGAGTAAAACATGACAAGATGAAACAAACCAGACAGGGTGAAACAAACAATGACCTGCCACTGATTAAAACGAGCAACACCTGTGCAGCTGCAGGCACGGCCTGACAGCGCAAACCGAAACATGACATGGTGGCAAATGGCCGGTAATTGAACGACCAACCTCTGTGTTGGTAAACAACCACTTTAATTCACTGGCCTTTTGCTTTCAGGGAGTTTGTCTGTGGGCGAGGTGGCGGCGCTGTTGAATCAAGAGACGCTCAAGCAGCTCAAGAACGAATGCGGTGGCCTGCAGACGCTACTCAAGAACAACCATCAAGTTTTTCAAGGTACGCTCAGCACACGGCATATTTGTCACACTTTTGTTGCACTTTTCTATTTTATCCTTACAGTTCTTTCACAAGTTGTGCGTAATTTGTCCGTTTTTTCTTTCAGTGGAAGGTGGAAGAGTACGTATCCGCGACTGGCGAGAATCAAGACCCCAAAGGACGCATGGGAAGAGGAAGGCAGCTTTGCCCCCCGGCGCTCTGAAAACCCGCCCGTGCTGGTTTGACCGCCATCACCCTCCTCCCTTACCGGCTGAAAAGTGCAATTTTGCTCACGGACTTGAGGAATTGCGAGCGTCTACCAGACCGGGGAGGAACAAGGCAAATAAGCACCTCTAAGCTATGCGCTATTCAAATACGGTTTGATTTTTTTTTGCCTTACAATCGAGCGTTTTGCCTTTGGCTTTTAAAGGACAACCGACACCTACGAACAAGTTGTGTCCATAATTTGTAAAATGACTTCTACTGAGCGCCTTTTACGAAGATTCCACAGCATATAGCTATATTTTATGTTTTAAGACTCGTGCTGAATATTCAGGAAGTCTTGCTTTCGAGTTGATGACGATGCCTGACGTGACGTCACGTCTGGAACGCCCCCTGACCGAGATAGCGACACACAATGCATTTTGGGTACTTTGTGTGGTCTGAAAACTTTGTGTTGATGGCGAAATTAGAAGGAAAACATATAAATAATGCGACGGTGAATCGTTATGTGTTGCACCAAGACTATTCTTTGATACTAGTTGACACAAATTCCCAGCAGACAAATCAGCCCATTTCCAACGGAGCTTGGGCGCCATCTTGTGCATTTTCTGGGCGCTACATTGGAGTCCAGACGCCTCGAAATGAGACGAAGGACTTCTTTAATCGATTGCAAACATTTATGCTTTCCACTTCAGAACTGTTTGAATCATATTCATAACTGGGTGAGTAACAAGAAAGCATCTTCTCCGAATCTGAAGCCATTGTTTTGTTTCTCGAGCAAGGCAAGACGTCCCAGCGTGATGTCACGAACAAAGCGGCGGGACCTTCTGAAACTGAAACTTTCTGAGGTCATTTTGAAGTAGTATTGGGACACTTGAAGTCATTTTTATTGGTGTTTTGCATTTGACTAAATATATTATCCTGTGTGTTTTGGGTATTTTAGATGCTATCAACGTTTTTCTGATGTCAGTTAGGAAACAAAAAATGGTGTCTGCTGTCCTTTAAAGGCTTATTTGGAATCCCCCTTTCATTCTCAGAAGTTTTTGCATTTTTTTTTCGTTTTGTTTTTTGAGAAAGGACAAAATGACGACTCCAGAAAATATACGTTTTGATTTGTCTTCAAGTCCGCCATTTGTTTGCATAATGTTGTGGCTTTGTGATGTCAAATTACTTACGACCACTATATATTTTCTGCAAAGTTATGACTTAAAAAAAATGCTTCTCCAACTTAATGCTGTTCACGTTTTGATTTTTGTCATAAAGAAGAACAATTTTATTCTGGTATAACAATGACTTTTTTCTGGTAACATTACAGTTTTTGGGGGTAAGCCACACTACATATTTCTTTTTATTTTAATAGTAAATTTTCATGTTCTTTAAAAAAACATTTTAAAATTAAATAAGCAGATTAGAAAGTGGATGGACGGAAGATCAATATGGTAAATGTCATCGAATCCATCCTGTGTTCTTCCATCACCGTTTGGTTCGGGGCCGCCACAAAAATGGACAAAATCCGACTTCAACGGACAGTTAGGACGGCGGAAAAAATCATTGGCACCGCCCTACCCACTCTCGAGGACTTGCACACTGCAAGAATCCGAACAAGGGCGCGGAAAATCCTACTGGACCCTCCGCACCCTGCCCACCACCTTTTCCAGCTACTCCCCTCAGGCAGGCGCTACCGATCCATGCGCACCAAATCCAGCAGACATTTAAACAGCTTCTTCCCCCAAGCCATTAACTCTTTGAACTCTTCAACAGTAGCCAAAACAGTTTTTTTGACGACGATACTAGTGCAGCGTGTTCTACCGGAAACAAATTCCTTGTGTGTTCTACATACTTGGCAATAAAGATGATTCTGATTCTGATTCTAAATGTATGGAAATTGAGTGAACGTTGGCGCGTATGGCTACCGCTGCTCACCCGCAGAAAAAAAATCCTGTGACTGTAAAGTGTCCTTGAGAGTTTTGAAAGGCGCGTATAAATGAAATGTATTATTATTAGTAGTAATAGTAGTAGTAGTCGTAGTAGTAGTAGTAGTATTAAAATAAAAATAAGTCATGACACAGGGTTCATCTGTCATTATAATATCACCAATCATCACTAGATGGCAATCTTAGTTATATTTGGACTGAGTCTCCTACTGTCTCAGAAGACAGTAGATGAGTCAGCCTAATATTTTTGGACATATTTGCAATGATATGCACAGCAAAAATCATACAGATGCTACCTAAATTACGAACGAGATACGTTCCGAACAGTCGTTCATAAGCTGAATTTGTTTGTAAGTTGCCTCAGCGCTATATTGTGTATGGAATGTATGTTTAAGGTTTATACAGTGGGGCCTCGGTTTACGAACACTTTGCCTTACGAAATTTTCAGTTTACGAACGTTAAAGTTATGAAAATTAAACCTTGGCATAAGCACTACTTTTCGGGATACACATGGAGCACCGCCCCACCACGGCTGGCGGAGTAATCTTCGGCGGAAGAACACCAAAGCACACGACCGAACAGCGCCCCAGCCGGCCTACCTTTCCACACACCCTTTATCTGAATGCACCTGTCGATCGTCTTCAACGATACTTTTGCTGTTATGGGACCGAAAAAGACCCCACCACAGGCTTGTGTCCAGCCGAAGAAGACACAAAACAAAATTACAGTCGAGGAGAATAAGGAGATCATTGAGAAACACGAACGAGGTGTGCGTTTGTCTGATTTAGCGGCTTAGCGGATATGCTAAGTCCACCATTGCTACCATCCTTCGCAACAAAGCTTTACACAAAGGCTTTATTCACTCGATGCTTTCACGTGACTAATGACACCAAACTATCCCTTTGGGATTGTTGGAAAGACCATTTCAATGTATACCATTGTGTTCAGCTGATAGAAAAAGGCTTGATTTTACCCTTCGATCCTTGAAAGCAGCATGGAAGAATTTGTGGCGCGCATGCATCCTTGAGAGGGACTTTGAAGGATTTGATCCTCATGACTGTTGTTTTGGACGACATTCCATTGGACAGAACATGGGACTCGAAGTGGATGCAGATGACATCGAGGAGCTTGTTGCTGACCATAATGAGGTCCTCAACACAGATGATTTCATTTGCCTTCAAGAGGACAAGCAGAAGCAAGCCATTCAGGAGTTGTCATCTGAGGGCGAGGAGGAGGAGATGGCTGCAGCATCAAGTGAGAGCATCAAGGCAATGTTGGCTAAGTGGAATGATGTGCAGGCTTTTATTGAACTGTTCCATCCAGAAAAGACTGTGGCTATGAGAATCATCAACATGATGAACGATAATGTGATGCCTCAGTTTCGTAAGACCTTACAAGTAAGAAACCAACAAGTGTCAATTAAGAGCCATCAACGACCACCACAAATGTAAACAAAGTGACTTTATTATACAGTGCAGTGTATTTCTTTCATTACAATACAATAGCACATTTATTATACATAGAATAAGGTATGTTGTGTTTAGGTTTAAGGCTTATTTAGTTGAGATGTATATTTTATGGAGACCTGGGAACTGATTATTCTCATTTTAATGGTTTCCTCTGGGAAATTAATTTTTGGGATACACACTTTTCACCTTACACACTCTGGGAACCAATTAAGTTCGTAAGCCAAGGTCCCACTGTATAAGTAAAGTATGTTTCAGGCTTGTGTGTATGGAATGTATGTTTAAGGTTTATATAAGTACAGTATGTTTAAAGCTTGTATAAGTAATCTGTATTGGTTTGTACTGAAAAATAAACATTTAATAAAATATATGCTCTATGAAGATATGTATATGTAGAACCGGAGAGAATACTATACATATGTTACTACAAAAATGTTCGTATCTACTGTTGTTTATAACCCTAATGGTCATAAGTAGGTGTGTGTCTGTACATCATTTTTTGCGCGAGCTGATTTTTATGTCAATTTACAAAATAGTGAAACCGTTTTGTGCTTTCCTTAAATTTTTATGTGTGCTATTTGCAACGGTAAAAAACATATAGCGCTTATAGTTTTATTAATGTTTGCTTAAAATATTGTCTTTGTTGAAGTAGCACTATTGCTATTGAGAATAACTGGCCTCCAGTATTTTAAGTTGCCGGTCCCTGCTCTGGACAGTGAGAACATCTGCGTCTGTACAGTAAATATTGCCATCTATAGGGTGGGAAACGCAACTTCAGTCTTTGAACGCAGAATGGAATCGACTGGGGGTGCGTCGATGCAGTCAATTTGAGCGTCGTCGTGAACTCGCACTCTAGACGAAGACGACCTGGTCCGACTGTGGAGGCTTTTCCCTTCTTTCCTCAGTGGCTTTCGGAGGCGCGGCCATGGGTTTCTACGGGACCTTGAAGCTCATCTTCTACAAGGTGAACCGGCAGGCGTCAAGCATTTCCCACCCAAATGAATCGGGAGATGCGCGCGCGCGAGTTGGCGATGACGAGGCGCTTTGGTTTACGCGTGCGCGCGGCCCAATGCGGCTGAAAGGACGAGGAGAGCGCTCGTGACAAGAATCACAAGAACGACGATAATAATGACAATAACACGAATGACATCTTGCGGATTGATTACTCTCGTCTGAAATGCTCGCTGGCAAAGAAGTGGCGGAGGGTGTGTGTGTGTGATTGACACCTCGCATGTGAAGTGGGGGGAGGCTTTGTAATGCCAGGACATTCCCACTCTGAATCCCTGACAGTGAACTGAATCGCTAAAAGATTCAATGTGCACTTTTTTCCAACATTGAACTGCAAGATTGGCCGTAAAATGTCACTTCCGGCTTCCTCGGGGATGCCAGGCCAAAGCAAGCGATGGGTCAGTGAGCCAACATTGGCTGCCGTTGGATGATGCAGCCTTGACTGTCGTTCAGGCTGTTCTGGCGACGCAGTCGTGACGTTTTGAAGCTAAATTTGAATACATATTTTGATGCTAAAATGATACAGTCTTACGAATTCAAATTCAGAATCTGATAGAACAGATATAAATCCTGACGCCTCGCTCCCAATCTTTCATCACTCCTGTAATAATTCTCACGAGATTTTTTTCGTTTTATATTTTAGGAACAATGTAGGTCCATTATTGAGAGCTACTTTCAATTCGATACTCACTTTGGTAATAATAATAATAATAATAATAATAATAATAATAATAATAATAATAATAATAATAATAGTGATAGCTATGATGATGATGATTATTCTTAATAATAATAATAATAATAATAATAATAATAATAATAATAAGCATGGTGGTAATAATAAGTTGTAATATTATTGTTATTATTATTACTAATAGTAGTACTATCATCACAAATTATTCACCTAATTAGTTAATTAATAATAATAATAACTATTATTATTATTAAAATCAAAATTAATTATATTTTCTCATTTTTACCTCTAATCGTGGTTTTATGTTTTGTTAATCAACTCATTTATTTAAAGACTGATCATGTTAAGACATTTACAAAATAATTAAGAAACCGACAATTTAATTTTGATAAATCGTCACCAAATTTTAGATTTTCTAATGATCACTTCAGCAACATTACGAGAAAATCACAATGTTCCATCATCGATTGCCTATTTTTAGAAGGCTACCGCAAGTTAATCAAGTGGTCTTTGGGGGCTACCAGGTATCACATTGGTCGCACCTGGTGAAGCCCAAGATGAAAAAAAGTCCCCATGAATTGGATATTCTGAGTGATGCTTTTCTTGTTATTTACCCTTCAGGTCAAGAGGAAGTTGGATTACGGTCCCGACGGTCGTCCGTTTTCCTCAGGAAAGAAACATTGTAGAGGCAACGCTTATTTCGGGTATGCTGAAGTACCGCGGCACTCCAAAGCACCTCGGCACTCAGCTATTGGCTGTCGGCTAATTTGGCTTTTTCCTTCCTTCCTTCTTTGCTTCCTATGTGGGACCTTCTTTCCTTTCTCCCTCCCTGCCTCCCTCCCTTTTTTCTTTCTTTCTTTCTTTCTTTCTTTCTTTCTTTCTTTCTTTCTTTCTTTCTTTCTTTCTTTCTTTCTTTCTTTCTTTCTTTCTTTCTTTCTTTCTTTCTTTCTTTCTTTCTTCCTTCATTCATTCTTTCCTCCTTCCTTTCAACTTGTAGTCCTCCCGGAGCGGTTCAGAGTACCCCTACGACATTTGGGGAGATCCGGCTGGCCAACGGGCATTCGGCGCAAAGGCGCCGCGTCACCTCGGGCCCGCCCCCTCGTGGCCTACAAGATTCAGGCAACTTCCTCCTTCTCTGTTGTTGGAGTGTCCGAGTGATATACACATTCACACGCACGACAGCTCATAATATTCATGAATAATGATGCCAATGTCAGCATTTTTTTGTAGCTTGTGCACTAGTGATTCCATCAATGTCACAGTAATGAAGATCCAAATAATTTATTTATTTATTTGGTTTTTGTTTGTTTATTTGTTTATTCATTTATTTGTTAATTTATGTATACATTTGTTTACATTTATGTATACATGTATTTATTTATTTGGTTTTCTTTTTTCTATTCATTCATTCATTCATTCATTCATTCATATATTTATTTAGTTAGTTGTTTTTTTCCTTTCTACTTATATATGTATTTATTCTGTAAAATCCACAAATGAATATAATTGGCCAATAGTTATTTCTTTAAAGATAATTATTTAATGTATTCCAACTTGTTTGAATGATCATGGTCAGATTTTTTTCCTCTTTAGTAAAAGTTAAACAAAAACAAAAGATCAAATAATTCTAAATCTGTCAATCACAGTCACTCATCTTGTCTTGCTGTAAATGTTAATTCTGTTCATTTTTTATTCAATGTTTTAATCAATTTGTTCTGCAAAAAATAGACTTAGCAAAAAAAACATCATAATAATAGTAAGAAGAAGAAGAATTCAAGGACCTACTAAATTTGTAAATGCTGAAATTTTGATAATCTAGTCTTAATTCATTTACAACTGGACAAACGGGTCTGATTCTGACATCTAGTGGAATGGCTAGTCATCTATCCAACTTGAAGATTTGTTCCGGTGTTGCGCAATGTGTCAATTAGACAATTACATCCTGGTGTGCAGGCGTGGAGTGGACCCGAAAGGCTGCTGGCACTGGACCACTTGATTGAGGCTTGTGAAACGGGCCAACTCAAGCACGTCATGCAACTCATCCAACCACACTTCCAGTGGGATTTCATTTCCCTGCTGCCCAAAGAGGTCAGATTGCTGACCACATACCACCTAAACACAGGCTCACTTTTCCCACACGCATAATACCTGTGCATCCATGTGTGTGCGTGTCCTCAGCTGGCTCTGTATGTGCTGAACTTCCTGGCTCCGAAGGACTTGCTACAGGCCGCTCAGACATGCCGGTACTGGCGAATTCTGGCTGAGGACAACCTGCTATGGAGGGAGAAGTGCCGCGAGGAAGGTAAGCAAAACCCATCATCAAAACCACTGAGATGTAGTCTTTAGTCAGAAACTGCTGCTTTTCAGCATCTGTTTACTATTCATACACACTGATTCAATCGGGAGCTATAAACGTTCATGAAAACAACAACTAGAAGATATCCTAAAAAGCAGTAGCGGACCGTCAAGTCCTGCAAAGCCTTCTCTGCTGGCCTAAAAATATCTGAATCATAGACAAGTGTGAATTATATTTTATCCATGAATTCTTATTAAATAATTCAAATTTGTCTTTCAGCTTCAAGATGTGTGTTTTCGTATTTAACTACATGTATTTAAAGAATCACACTTCAGCCATCATTTGTTACCAGGGTCAAATCGACCTGGACACCTTCACAATCAGTTTTGCAGGCCTTGGAGCATAAAAATCAATGTCAATGAAACTGTTGCTTTAACCAATCAGATTTCGAGTTGGCAACCCAAAAGGGAGACCAACACATTATTGCAGGTGCTAGTAAACGTTAGTTTTTGCAAACTATGATTGGTTCATCATTAGCCAATATTTAGTTTGTGAAAAGTGTTCTGATCACTCGCCGCTAGTGACAAGAGCATACTGGCCAGAGCTAGCGCACTGTATCGGTAGGTTTTGTCAATTCACAATGACTGAAGGAGTAGAAGACATTGATTTGGTTGGACATTTACTGTTAAAGCCGTTTTCAACACAGATTTTTCAAAAAAAATGGACATAATTAAGAATGGTCGTTCATTTATCGTGGCTAATGCTACCCTCTAGTAGACTTGTAGTAAACCACACCACAGTTTTTTCAGTCTGTATTGATTCAGACGGAGCACTACTGAAGGCCTAGCGGTCCGCCACGGTCCGCCACTGCAAAGTGTCATCAATGACAAATGTGTAATTCCCCCATTTTATGCACATAGCGCAACTAAAAGCCTTTCATTTTTCTCAAAAGCTGACCATGCGCCTTGTATCGGGAAACATTTTTAAAACATGTCAATTGTTGAAGACATATAATGTGGTGTGCCTTAGATCTGGAAAGGTTTTCAAATATGTTGCGCCTTATCATAATCAGAATCATCTTTATTGGTCAAATATGTATAACACACAAGGAATTTGTCTCTACCGGAGACTGCACTAGTAGCATCACTAAAAACAACATGACAAATAAGTATGGAGGACACTAATAAAGGCTAATCTAATCTCATCTAATCATTTTTTGTGTAAATGGTACCTCTCAGGAATAACTGTGTGACAATGTGCAAAGTATCAAGCAGACAGTGGTTCAAGTGAGTAGAGAGCTGGAGCTACAATGATTATGGGATGCTGTTCCACAGGGTTGTGCAAAATTACAAAGAGCCACTATACAATTAGATTGTTCTTGCTGTTTATAGAGTTAATGGCTTGGGGGAAGAAGCTGTCTGCTGGATTTGGTGAACATGGTGAACAATAGCGCTTGCTTGAGGGGAGTCACTGGAAAAGGTGGTGGGCAGGGTGCGGAAGGTCCAGTAAGATTTTCCGTGCTCTAGTTTTTTTTCCCGCCGTCCTAACTGTCTGTTGAAGTTGGATTTTGTCTATTTTCGTGGCGGCCCTGAACCAAACCATGATAGAAGAACACAGGATTGAGTCGATGACTGCCATGTCGTCAGGAAAATACAGTATTTATATTTGTGTGTGTATTTCTTCATCTATTGTTTATCTGTCTTGCATAGGCGTGTCCGAGTGCGCGTCACCTCGCCGCAGCGGCTGCGTCACCTGGAAATCGACGTACATACGACAACACCGCATTGACAACAACTGGAGGAAGGGGGACGAACGGCAGGCTAAGGTACGCGCACGAGTGCACTGTGCAACGGTGAACAGTCGACTCAGTGCATGTCCCCACAGGTCCTGAAAGGTCACGACAACCATGTGATCACGTGTCTCCAGTTTAGCGGTGACCTCATTGTCAGCGGCTCTGACGACAACACGCTCAAAGTGTGGTCGGCCGTCACTGGCAAGGTAAGGGAGTATTTCCGCGCGTGTAAGTGCTACATCGGTATTTATCGCGGGGTGTGCGCACTTTTGCAAATACGACTTATGTGTCTGGTGTTGTGGTCAGTGTTTGCGGACGCTGACGGGCCACACCGGCGGCGTTTGGTGTAGTCAGATGGCGGCAACCACGGTGATCAGCGGCTCAACCGACCGGACGCTGCGTGTGTGGAACGCCGAGAGCGGCCAATGCGCCCACGTACTGCACGGCCACACGTCTACCGTGCGCTGCATGCATCTCCATGGCAACCGGTAACAATACATCCAGGTCTTTGGACTTGACTTGCGCATTTTGACTTTTCGGGCAACTTCTACTCCCGAGATTGGATTCAGTGAGACCTTAGATAGAAGCGTCCGAGTTTTTTGTGCTTGTTCCAGCTGTGTGTTCGTGCCTGTGCACCTTTTAGGGTGGTTTCAGGCTCCAGGGACACGACCGTGCGCGTGTGGGACGTGTCGAGCGGTCACTGCGAGCACGTCTTGGCGGGACATGTGGCGGCGGTGCGTTGCGTCCAGTACAATGGATGCCGCGTGGTGTCGGGGGGCTACGACTACATGGTGAAAGTGTGGGACCCTCAAACAGAGGCGTGTCTCCACACTCTGCAGGGACATACCAATCGAGTGTATTCACTGCAGGTACACACATACACACACACAAACATACAAAATAATCAGAGTGGGGACATTCTTTACTGTCCACAAGATGATTTACAGCAGGGGTGTCAAATTCCTTCTCGCCGTGGGCCACATTGTAGTTACGGTTTCTGGTCAGATCTGGCAATGTTTTTCCTTCCCATGAGGGGGCAGCATTTGCCTTTTATACAGCCGCCCCATTTCAAGTTCAGATAACCCCAGACCCACATAACTTGGGAATTAACTTTTTTTCTGATGAAAGAAGAGAGTCTAAGATTTCTAACACTGTATTGAATGGGTTTATGTAGTGCTAAAATTCAATAATCTGTGGGTCCTACAATTTGAGTGAAAATGGAGTGGATACATTTTTGCACATCGTCTGGCAGTGAATGAGTTAATAAATAACTAGTTTTCATATTTGAAGTAAAAAATGACTGTTATTGTGTCGATGAAAAGGATTTTTCAGCAGTCATCTGTACTTCTTTAAAGGTGTCTCATCCTAAAAGCTTTGTCAGTCAACTAAATTTGTGCTGGTAGCTCTGGCCCTATTTACTGTATATCCCTAATGGATAGAGGTGCCAGACTTCTGCTTTGATAGGATGAGGAGCGAAACATCCGACACCTTCAAAAAAGTATAGATGGTGGCTGAAGAAACCTTTTCATCGATGGACCACTCCTGTACGACCAAGCTTACACAGATGAACTGTTATTGTGGTTTATATGGGACAATTTTAAATACAGTGAAACCTTGTTTTACGAACCCCTTGGCTTATGAACTTTTCGGTTTACGAACGTTACATTTATGAAAATTTTACCTTGGCATACGAACTTTAGGGATACGCACGGAGCTGCCACAATGAGTGATGTTGTTCGCGAATGAGCCCGTTCTAACAAGAAAATGGTGGCCACTGTTTTTGTCCTCTATTCCCCGCCCCCAGTCTTCGGTCAAAGCCACGTGATTGGTCAAGAACGCAGCAGTGGGGCATGGGGTTACAGACAGAGAGAGAGTAAGGCCGTTCTCCAAAAAACAAAATGGCGTCTTCGGTTAAAGCCACGGCATTGGTCAAGAACCCAGCAGTGGGGGGGGGTTACACATTAAAGAAACAGGCAGACAGAGAGAGTAAGAAAACACACACACGAAAGGGAGATGATAGAGCTTGAAACAAAAAAACAAAAGTGTGAGAATAGTGAGAAAAAGGGTAGAAAACGGTTAAAATATCCCATCAATCAGGCTCCACAAATAACCCGCACAAGTCATTTGTACACTTCATGCAAAAAGCTATCAACCCAGCTAAACAGATCACAATTGATGAAGAACTAGATCTAATTATCACAGAGAAAGCACTTACAAGGGATCATTCCTCAAGATGTTGAAAGAAGCCTATGTTCCTCAAGTGTTCAATGCTGAGGAAACCGGACACTCCATCAAGCCATTTACGACCGTCACAAAGGTTAATACAATGACTTTATTGTAAAGTCCAGTTTATTTCTTTAATCATAATACTGTAGCACATTATCCATAAAATAAGGTATATTTTGTGTAGTTTTAAGGTTTAGAAAATTAGAAAGTAGAAAATTATGTTTTATGGGGACCTGGGAACGGATTATTCTCATTTTAATGGTTTGCTATGGGAAATGAATTTTTGGGATACACACTTTTCACCTTACACACTCTGTCTGGGAACCAATTAAGTTCGTAAGCCAAGGTCCCACTGTATTAGTTCGGACTTTAGCAAGCATCATGGAATTTCACAAGTTCGATTTGCTTTCGCGGGGCGAATATAATGATATGGCGGGCCAGATTTGGCCCCCAGGCCTTAACTTTGCCACCGGTGATTTAGAGTAAATGTAGACTCAGTTGAAAACTCCTCCCACACCGCATGACTCCATGCTTGGGTTATCTGAGTGTCCCTCCATTCTAATGCAGTGGAAACAATATTGTAATGTCTTAAGATTTGTATTTATTACATATGAAAATTTGACAGTTTTATTTGCAAGAATCATGGAAGTTGATGGCTAACATTTCTGTCACATGAAATATAACTTTGTCCAAATTAAAAACTTTGAAAGGCCCAATTCACATACTGTACGTGTGCTTTGTGCAGTTTGACGGCGTCTCCGTGGTCAGCGGATCGCTTGACACGTCCATCCGAGTGTGGGACGTCGAAACAGGTGGGATGTTTGATGGAGGAATCCGTCGGCCAATGAAAAGCGGGCTATGATTTCCACCCGCCGTGTCTTCGCGCAGGAAGCTGCGTCCACACCCTGACGGGTCACCAATCGCTAACCAGCGGGATGGAGCTGCGGGACCACATCCTGGTGTCCGGAAATGCCGACTCCACTGTTCGCGTCTGGGACATCCGTACGGGACGTTGTCTTCACACTTTGCAAGGTGAGGTCATCGGTGGTGCGTCAACTGAGTTTGTCACTGACAGTCCACCGTTGTCGCCGTCAGGTCCCAACAAGCACCAGTCGGCGGTGACGTGCTTGCAGTTCTGCCGAGGTTTGGTCCTGTCCAGCTCGGATGACGGCACGGTTAAACTGTGGGATCTTCAAACGGGCGACTGGTTGCGTGACGTCGTAGCACTACCGAGCTGCGGATCCGGTAAGGAACCGTTTACACACATTTTCATACATGCCAACTACTCCGGTTTTGCCGTTAAAAACTACGGTTTTCATTTTCCCATTCCGGGTTACGGTTAAATAATGAAAATTACAGTGTCCAATAAAAATAAGTAAAACATTGTCAAAATAGTAAATACCCAACGTTCATTCAAAACACAAGATCACCTGAATGTTTTGGATGTCACTCATGGTTTTATTATGGAGAACTGCAACATTTATCACATTTTAATCATTTTTGGCTACTGCAATTAACTCACTTCCATTCCCGAATTTATTCAGGCACTGAAAAGCATGACGTGGGGTGACATTCCCGAATTTGCTCGGGTTTTGGTTTTTCTTACGGGGGTGTGTTTAAAGCTTCGGTCAGACCTCTGGCAATGTTTTTCTCTCCCACGAGGGCACAGCATTTCCCTTTTTTAGATCCGCCCCCATTTCAAACTCGGATAACTCCAGACCCATATAACTTAGGAATTAACTCTTTCTTTCTGATTAAAGAAGAGAGACTAAGGTTTCTTATGCTACATTGAATGTTTATGTAGTCCTAAAACTCAATAATCTGTGTGTCCTAGAATTTGAGTGGAAATGACAAAAACCGTGGCACTGGAGCGGACACGTTTTTGCACATTGTCTGGCAATGAATGAGTTAATATATTTTTGAAGCCTTCAAATGACCCTTTGTTTTTTAAGCAACATAGTGTCCTACTAAAAAGTGTCCAGTAAATTTTCTACTGGACATTTAATTCTCATAAAGCTATTTGCCCCACATTTGGAACAGGGTACTTTTTACTGAAATTAGTGGATTCATTGTACGACAAAATACTTCAAAAAGATTCTATTGGAATGACAATATAAATTACCCACATTTTACATTGATGTGCCTTGTGTACCAAGCGAGGAGATTTTGATCCATTCTGAAGCTTCACTTTGGTTCTCGTGTCACAGGATGTGATTGTATTCCAAAAAATTGAATCAAACTCAATGACAGGAGAAAGTGTGACTTTGTAAAAATGAAAAATTTTTTTCTCATAGAATGTTAACAACACATTTATGTGATGTATCAAATTTTCAAGAGTTTTTACTTTTCATAATTGGATTTGGATTGAATTAGACCTTATTAGTCTCGCAGTGGAGAAATTTACATTTCACAGCAGCAGCTGCCGTAAAGGCACCATCCTGAAGTCTCATCTCATCTCATTTTCCGTACCGCTTATTCCTCATTAGGGTCGCGGGGGTTGCTGGAGCCTATCTCAGCTGTCTTCGGGCACGAGGTGGGGGACACCCCGAATTGGTTGCCAGCCAATCGCAGGGCACACAAAGACATACAACAGTCACTCTCACACTCACACCTAGGGACAATTTGGAGTGGTCAATCTGCCTGCCATGCATGTTTTTGGAGTGTGGGAGGAAACCGGAGGACCCGGAGAAAACCCACGCGGGTCCGGGGAGAACATGCAAACTCCACACAGGGAGGCCGGACCGGCATGCGAACCGGCGACCTCTGCACTATGAAGCCGGTGTGCTAACCACTCGACTACCGGGCCGCCCCCATCCTGAAGTCAAAAGAACAAAAAACAAAATAACAACAATAATAATAATAATCTACTTTATTTGTAAGCGCCTTTCAAAATACTCAAGGGGACTTTAAGAGGGGCGGCACAGTGGTTGATTAGGTAGCATTGCGGTCTCACATTGCAAAGGTGCAGGGTTCAAATCCCTCTCTGGCGTTCCTGTGTGAAGTTCGCCTGTTCTCCCTGTGCCTATGTGGCTTTTCTCTGGGTATTCCAGTTTCCTCTCACATTCCAAAAATATACATAGCAGGTTAATGAAACACTAAGTTGTGTTGAGGTATGAAAGTGAGCTTGGATGGTTGCAATTGGCTAGCAACCGGTTCAGGGTGTCGTCCGAAAATGGCTGGGATAGGCTCCAGCACCCCCTGCGACCCTTGTCAGGGGACAGTGGATTGAAAATGTCTGGACATGGTTGACCAGATAATTGAGGCTTCATGGCCATCGCAACCAGACACCCGATTAGGTGGACCTGTTGGTCCAGAATGGAGAATTCAATGTATGTAGTTACTTATCTGTAGAAATGGAGAAGTGTGAGTTGGAAGATCATGAAAGAATTTGAAAAATCACCAAAACTCATGTCTTCACTTCCATCGCAAATGTATGACCACGGTAATCAATCCAATTCTCTCGGCATGGTGTACAGGTGGCGTGGTGTGGCGCATCAAGGCCTCCGACACCAGACTGGTTTGCGCAGCCGGCAGTAGGATGGGTACAGAGGAGACCAAACTGCTAGTGCTGGACTTCGACTTGGACGAGCAGCAAATGGACCAGAAGGAACAGACCGAATCGCATCAAGATTCTGTCGTGGAAGATACCGTTCATTAAAAGGGGATTTTTTTTGATGCCGGACCCAATTGCAAGGTGTCCCAAGTTTTGAGGATGCAAAACATTTCCAGTACAGTAAAGTGCTGACTTACTATTGCTGCTAACCATCTTGGAATTGGGCATCGGATTGAGAAAGTGTGCTGTTCTAGTCCGAATGGTTGGACCCCCGCTGCCCGCCACACCCCTTCATTGCACGCTTTGCAGGGATCATTTCCCTTTTTTGGCTCCCATCCATCAATGCTTTTCACTTTTCCATGGCCAAACTATTGTGTTGAGATGAAGTTCTGTGTTGCTTGGGGATTTGATTGCCTGTGAAGTGATAATATGCTTCCCCGAAGTGAACTGAAATGCGCAAGAATCATCTGATTATTCATCATAATGACAACTTAATCGCCATTGCCTGCTAGAAATGAAGCTAAACGCTTGCATCCATATGACAGACGCGGGTGTGTGCGTGTGTGTCACGGCCGAAACTAACGAGTATTTTAATCGATTCATCTGTCTCTTTTCTCAATTTTATTAAATTCCCATCCCTTCATTCTTAAAGAGCAAGTGTGTCAAACTCATTTTTTTGCCACGGGCCACATTGTAGTTCAGGTTTCCTCAAGGGGTGCTGTTATGAATTTGGGGAACGGGAAGTCAGTAGAATGTTTAATACCCTCCACATATTACATCTAGAGCGCACAACAATTTGATGAATAACTAGTTGTCGAATTTGAAGGAAAAAATAATGCAATTTCACAAGTTTGATTTGCTTTCGCGGGCCGAATTAAATGATGTGGCGGGCCCAAGTTTGGCCCCCGGGCCTGGACTTTGACACCTATGCTAGAGAGGATATTTCCGCTTCGGTCCGTCAGAAAATGGCCATGTTTGTTTTCTCAAAAAGTCAAAGCAGATGTTTAAAAATGTCTTCATTGGAAAAAAAAGTCTGTTTTCACAACGGGTGTCAAAATAACCGTTGATTGGGTTGAATTTGCCTTTCCTCCTCTCGCAGTGGAGAAATTTACATTTCACAGCAGTGTAGAAAAACAAAATACGTACATGATGCAAGAATATGGACAATTTGAAGAGGATGTCCAAAAATTGTCATGCCTGTAATGTGTGTGAGAGCTAATGTATATAAAAGAAAAAGTGGGTAAAAATGCTTTTGGTAAAGACTTCAAGATGCCAGTCAAGACGGGTTTTTGAAAGATGTTGGATAGATGACACAGTTTTAGGTTGGAAGAGGAATACTGTATTTTGGTGCAGAAAAAGGAATATATCTGTGGTTCTGGCAAACAATTCAATGTACAAAGAAGAAACAAAATCAACGCAAGTCATCGGGACAGCATGAAGAAGCGTGATCCACGGCGTCACCTGATAGTTCGGTACATCATGAAATCGACGGTGGTGCATGGCGGAAATTTGCCCACGGAGCTTTCCTGCACGGGCGTGTACACTTTAATCTGCCGCATGTGCGTATCTCGGCCATTCTGGTGATTGGCTAGCACGGCGATTTGGATCATGAAGGTGCGGACGGGCTCGTTGCTCAGTTGGTTCAGGAGCGACACGTGAATCCAACCGCTGGGCTCCACCATCTCCAACTGCTGCACGCACCAATGGGATGAAAGAATTGATAAACCCAAATTGCATCTCATATGAAACTCCTGCATTCCAACTCCCAAATCACAGGATTTGGGGTGTAGCGGACAATGTCAAAATCCAGATATGGACCTTCTTACCCTGACTTCATGCAGGTCATGGAAGTTGTTGCCCACTCTGACGGAGATCTTGCTGGGCGTGTAGCTCTCGTCCGATTTGTAGTCGGCGTAGATGCACAACATCTTCACCATGGTCCTCCTCCTGCATGGATATAGCGGTGAGACAACAAAAAAGGTGCCGGATTTACGAGAGCAAGCGCATAAGCACATACCTGAACTGGATGTTGACCAGATGGGGTTGAGATCCGTCAGACTGCCAGTACGTCTCCAGGTTGTCGTCTCTCAGCTGGTCCACGCCGAAGCCTGAGGGAGGGGCATAGGGAATGAACATACCTGTCAACTGACGTTTTCCCCGTATTTTATACGTCCTTTTTTATTATTTCAAATAATGTACAACGTACTACAACTTTTATACGGGGGAAAAAAATTTTGAACACATTTTCCAAAGACGATTTTGATTCACATCCAGTTCATCTCAACAATGTTGTCGCTAATCGCTACTATTGTCACAGCAAACCAGCAAACAAAATTGTATTATTTTTATCGCTGCGTATGGTAGGATTGATAAAAGCATAATGTGTAAGTACAGCTGTCTGCATTTCCGCTTGTTAGCGTTTTTTCATCATTTTAAATAATGTATGGCGTACTACAACTTTTATGAGGGAATTGCAACCACTTATAAGGGGAGCTATTAGCCAAGGTTGACAGGTATTAATGACGAACTTGCGTAGTTTGGTTGGCGTTTCATCATTCTGACTATTTTGGATGTTTCAAGTTATTGATAAATTGTGCTCTGCATGGCGTTATTTCTTCTCATTTTGTGGTGTCAATGATTTCATATTTGGTATTCTTATCATATTATTTGGTTTTGCGAGGAAACCTCATTGAATTCGAAAACTTCTGCAGCTTACCCGGTTTGCATGATGACAGCGACCACACAGCCTGTGAGCCGATCTCCCGAACAGTACCGGTCCGTTCTAGCTGCTTCGGATCGGCTCCGGGGGGCGTCTTGCTCGGCGTTGCCATCTTCTGATGAGGCAAAAAATGGAGAACGTGAGAACACAAAGATTGACTCGATCAGGCGTTGGGAACCTCCGGTCATTGTGCAAATGATGCGGATCGTCATCCGGCTTTTACAGAGCTACCCCTACACTAGATGAATACAACCTAGTTGATACACAACATTTGCGTTGCTATTTTGCACCTTCGTCAAGTCTGTAGTCAGCGTTCCCGACTTTTGATGCAGTTCACGACGAGCCCCCGCTTATTCTAATCAACATTGGAAAAGGAAAAGTTGCGAAATTACAATGTTGCAATTCAAAATAACGCAGGAGACGCTTCTCTCGTTTGCTTTTCTTATTTGAATGAATTTACGATGGGCGTAAAAGCAGTTTCACACACATTATCGCCCTCTCCCGAACTGGAGGGAAAGTGGAAAGGTATGAAGTTGCACGAATATAAACGCGATTGTCACTGCTGTTTTCCTCTGGTATTTATAATTATAAAAACGTATATTTATGTTTCAAACGTACCTTGTGAGGTACTTCATTTTTGTGGCTTCCTCAACCCAACGATGAGAAGGTTTCTTCAGCCGTCATCTGTACAATTTTGAAGGTTTTGGACGTTTCGCCTCCTATCCAAGAGGCTTCGTCAGCGAACCAAAGTCTGACTGGTCGTATTTATATATCCCTGCCTGGACATTAGGGATATATAAATAGGGCCGATACGACCAGTCAGACTTTAGTTCGCTGACGAAGCCTCTTGGATAGGAGGCGAAACGTCCGAAACCTTCAAAATTGTACAGATGACGGCTGAAGAAACCTTCTCATCGATGGACCACTGCTGTACGACTGAGAGCTTACACAGACGTTCCTCAACCCAACTGTGGATAAATAGAAGATAATGTCATGATGGATTCATTTTATTTCTTCTTCAACAATAAACGAAGTTACTTGCAGATCATTATTTTTTTGCTTTAAGATTAGTTATTCGTCATAAATCTATTGTTTTGTGTTATGTTGTTGCGTATTGAATGCACAACCTACGGTTAAGGTCCGCAAACGCCCCACTCGGATGTACCGACGTCACTTCCAATCCGTTGTCGTCCAATCCGGTAGGTGCCGCCGGTGCCATGTTGTGATCGCTGTGGAAATCGATTGTGGCCGAAGTTCAGTCAGCAAAGTGGATCCAAAACTCTACTAAAAGCGCATTTTGACAGCGACCATGGAGGTAAGAAGAACTGTGGTCCCAAGGTACTTAAAAATAACAATGACGCTGTCGTCATACGTGATGATTGGTAACAACAAAAATATTGGCTGTCAAAATCTGAAGGGTTGTCATCCATCGTGATTTTATTTTAATTCGCGTGGGGTTTTTATGCGTGTATGTTGTAAACCCGGAAGCACACCTTGAATTGAAAAAATATTAACTTTATACAGTACAGTATTCATATTTTCTGAGTGCGATGCAACACATGCCGGATGTTTTACGTCTGTCAGTGTAAAAGCACACGCTCGTGAAACTGGAGTTTGACAATGAACGTTGCTGAGTAACGAATTCTACCCACAGGGGCGTTGTGTACTAACATACTCTTGTCCAAGTGGGGAGGATTAATTATCTTTTACTTTGAAATAAACATGTCCACACATCCGATGTAGCGTTTTGCGTACCTCGACTCCTCCTTCCCCATCTGTGTCTCGGGTTCCATTGAGCAGCCTGGGCCGTGCCAGACGTCGCGGATTTGTGTAGGACGCGACGGTCACGCTCCAAGTTGTTTGACCGGCGGTGACATGACCGGAGCCTGACTGGCGGGTGCCCGCTGACTGGGGAGAGGGAGGGCGTTCGTTTTCGGGTGGGGGCATAAGCATTTGAGTGGCCGCCGAGTGAGAAGCAGTCCCGCAGCCTTGCGTCAAATCCGGCTAAAAGCTAAACGGCCGCGCGACGTGGGGAAGAACCACGTTAGGAGGGGTTATTTTGGGCGTCCACATGTTGGATTGCCGCTGCTGCTTCTGTTGGCTTTCTGTCGATTTTGTCAGAAGCAGACAGCGACATCATTATTGTGATTAGTAAGCAACGAATCGCTGTTACGTTTTTATTTTCGGGGGCGGGGGGTCGTGATGGACCTGAATTTTTACTCCCATCTTACCGGCGGAAGCGGGCAGCACGACAGTGATCCAGGGTTCCTGGACCCGCAGTCCTTCAACGGATTTGATTCAGACAACAAGGTGACCCTCGTGTGTTGAGTTGAGGGAATGATGTCATTTGTCATCCACGCTCAGCTGATTTTAGTCATTACAACGTCGTGTTTAAATCTTGTTACACAATGCTCGATGTCTCAGTTCCCAGGTGGCAATGACAACTACCTGGCAATTTCCGGGTCGGGTCATCCCTTCTTGGCTCCATCAGAGGTAAGTAAACCTTCCAGTATGTTCCGGATCATCTGTCTGTTACTATGGGTACTCCGCTTCACATCTTGCAGACCTTCCACACTCCCAGTCTGGGTGATGAGGAGTTTGAGATCCCTCCCATCTCATTGGACCCAGATTCATCCCTCGCTGTTTCCGACGTGGTGTCTCATTTTGGGGAGCTGTCGGATACCAATCCCTCTAACAATGTGGTCGTCCCTGGGAATGCCGTGGTGGAAGGCGACGACCCATCTTTCGCCTCCACTTTTGTCCACCCACCATCGCAAGGTCTGGAGCATCTGAGTCTTGGAGTCATCAATCAGTCTGGAGGTGCCCTGCTGGGATCGTCCCTGGGAATGGTGAGGACGTTCTCGTCTGAGCTGCAGTCCGTCGGATGCACGGAAACTTGATCATTCCCTTCCTCTATGTACAGGATTTAGGCCATCCCATCGGCTCGCAGTTTAGCAGCTCATCTCCTGTAACCATCGACGTTCCACTTGGAGACATGGGCCAAGGCCTTTTGGGCTCCAACCAACTGACCACCATCGACCAGTCGGAGCTCAGCGCTCAGCTGGGTCTCGGTTTAGGAGCTGGGAATATTTTACAGCGCCCTGAGTCGCCGAAGCGGCCGCTATCAGCCACTGCGTCACCCACCAGCTCGCTGCAGGATGATGACATGGACGACTTCCGCAGGGTGAGATGTCTGCTCAATTTTGTTTGAAAATCGATCTGAAGATGAATGTAAAGGAATCATAATCAAACATAATTGTTTTCTTTTTTTAATAAACAGGCAGTTTTGAATGGGGCATTTAAGTCATTCACTGCCAGATGATATGCAAAAATGTGTCCACTCCAGTGCCAGGGTTTTTGTCATTTTCACTCAAATTCCAGGACCCACAGAATATTGAGTTTTAGGACTACATAAACATTCAATACAGAGTTAGAAACCCTATACTCGATTCTTTCATCAGAAAAACAAAGAGTTAATTCCTAAGCTATATGGGTCTGGAGTTATCTTAGCTTGAAACGGCACAGCTGTACAAAATACAATATGATACATATTGATTTATGTAGCCCGTGTTTGAAATAACGTCTGCCCGGAGGCCCGGGGCGTACAACTTTCAAAACGTCTCAGCCCGGGTGGCCGACAACTTCTTCAAGAAAAAAAAAGATTATTTTCAAATCAAACGTTTGTTTTATTCAATACAGCAAAAGGTACAAGCAAACTGCTATAACCCACGTGGACTCCTCTTTCTAAGCGCCTTTCAAAACTCTCAAGTACACTTTTCAGTCACGGTATAGTCCGAAGCACGAAACAGGCTTCTGATTGGCTGCCATGCCGAGTATGCCAATTGCCAAACGAACGTGTTTTGCACTATACTGTGACTGAAAAGTGTACTTGAGAGTTTTGAAAGCCGCTTAGAAAGAGGAGGCCATGTGGCTTGGAGCAGACAACTCAACGCAAACATTCAATTGTGCACCATGACGACAAACGGCAACTGGAGCAAAATCTTCAGCAAGGGATATTTACCATAAATTAAGCAAGGGAGCATTTGTGGTAGGTACTTCCTTAATTAAAAAAAATCCTTTATACTTCGTAACCATGTTTTTTTTTTTTTTTTTTTTGCGATTAGTCGTCTTATTCTGTTTCAAGTTGTGAAAAATGGGGCAGGCAACTTTATGGCCCGGGTGTCCGCTAACTTTTTGTCACGAGTTTCAGACACTGATATAGCACATTGACAACAACAGCAGACAAAAGGCAAATGCTGCCCCCTCGTGAAAGGGAAAGACATTGCCGGAGGTCTGACCAGTGCTTTATCGGCACCCTCCGCAAGAAAAACCAAAACCCGTGCAAATTTGGCAATGGCGCTCCATGTCACACTTTTCAATTCCCGAATAAGTTCGGGAATGGTAGCGAGGTAGTTAATAATATGTCAAAAAAACTTTGATTTGGTTTAAGCGCGGTTGTCTTTGTCATAATGATGCTTTATTTATGTTGCCTATTTAGAGCCAGACTTTAGTTTTGCAACTTGTGGTTTATTCCTGTGGAAAGTTTCCAACTTTGAACATATTTTCAAGCCCACTTCTCATGCGATACTTCTCCCCCACCACCATCAGAGCATCCTGGTAGATTCTCCAGTCTCTCAGACGTACTGCCCAAGCGTCATCTCCCTGGACCCCGCTATGGCCGATGCGCCGTCATCCGGCCCCACCTCCAGCGCCCCGTCGCTTACCGTCCGGAAGGCAGGCGGTGGCAGGGGCGGTAAGACGGGGAAGAAGAAGGAAGACCCCAAGGAGCCGCAGAAACCCGTCCCGGCGTACGCTCTCTTCTTCAGGGATACTCAGGCGGCCATTAAAGGACAAAATCCGAAAGCCACCATAGGAGAAGTTTCTAAGATCGTGGCGTCCATGTGGGACAGCCTCGGCAAGGAACAAAAGCAGGTTATGCGCTTGATCTGTCTGCCGTGCTACATTGAGTTTTGAGTGACTTTCCAGGTGACAAACGGTTCTCTGCTTTCTTCCAGGTTTACAAGAGGAAAAATGAAATAGCCAAGAAGGATTACTTAAAAGCACTTGCAGAGTACAGGGCCACCGTCAATTGTCAGGTGTGACGATGATGTGATTTTGCTCGGGATCAGCTTGACGTGTTATACTCCCCCATTGCTTTTTCTTCAGGTCCCCATCGAAGTGTTGGATTCAGCGCCGTCGCCACCTCCAGCGGCCCCTTCTCGGCCCACCAGGGCCCAGCAGTACAACCCCGAGGAGAACACTATCACCAACATCTGCACTTCTAACATCATCTTGGACCTCCCCCAGGTCACCACGCGGTCCCGCACAGGCGCCATTAGACCGCAACCCCCACCCGAGTCCAATCCACCCACCGTCGCCAAGATCATCATCAAGCAAACGCAGCTCCCCTCGGGCGCCGTGTCGGTGACGGCTATGCCAGCTTCGTCGGCGCGACAGCCGCCGCCGCTTCAGCAAATGCAGAGCACGCCGCCGCCGCCCAGGCTGCAGCAGATGGTGCACG
Organism: Hippocampus bargibanti; assembly: GCF_051943395.1. Taxonomy (NCBI): domain Eukaryota; kingdom Metazoa; phylum Chordata; class Actinopteri; order Syngnathiformes; family Syngnathidae; genus Hippocampus; species Hippocampus bargibanti. The sequence continues at coordinate 21,803,623 of NC_142735.1, forward strand.
CCCAAGCGCCGCCACCCCTGCAGGCCAAACCTCGGGGAGGTGGCGGCGTGGCTTCTGCAGCTCCGCCCCCTCTGCAGATCAAAATACTTCCGTCAGTACGACAGGCAGATACGGGCGCTTCGCTGATTGTGACTTCGGCTTGTGAAACGTCTGATATGGCCAAGGTGCCGGGACAGTCGGCCGCTGCTGTGACAAGAGGAGAGGAAATGATGGAGGCGGAGGATGGGGTACGTTTGGTTTTATCGTTTGACCCCCAGAGGGCGCTTGTGACAATATTAACCAACCCCTGGCAAAGAACACCTGCCCAGTCTTTGATCAGCATGTTTTAGGAATTCAAAATAAAAGGACGTGTTGGTGAAAGGATATTGGTATGCTGAGGCACACACAAAATGAATGAAATGGTCCAAATGCCAAGTGCTGTTTGAAAAGGGCTTTCAAGGTTGCGGTTCAAAACAGGGCTGTTGTCAAGTCGACTTTTATGAACTCAATCACTGCCAGACGATGTGCAAAAATGTGTCCACTGGAGTGCCAGGGTTTTTGTCATTGTCACTTGAATTCCAGGACCCACGGAATATTGAGTTTTAGGACTACATAAAAATTCAATGCAGCGTAAGAAACCTTAGACTTCTTCCATCAGAAAAAAATGAGTTAATTCCTAAATTAGATGGGTCTGGAGTTATCTGAGCTTGAAATGAGGGCGGTTGTCCAAAATACAATGCAATACATACATATTGATTTATATAGTGCTTTACCAACAGCTGAAGCTATAACAAAGCGCTAACATGGAAAAAAGGGAAATACTTCCCCTTGTGGCAAGAAAAAAACATGGCCAGAGGTCATGGCCAGAGGTCATGGCCAGGGGTCATGGCCAGAGGTCATGGCCAGCGCTTTATCGGCACCCAAGAACGAAAAATCAAAACCGGAACAAATTCGGGAATGGCGCTCTATGTCATATTTTCAATTCCTGAATAAGTTCGTGAATCAGAGTGAATTAGTTTAAAAAAATCCAAGTCCAGAAAAGATTAAGAGTAAACTTTAAAAAACGGATCCTGTGACTGTAAAGTGACCTTGAGAGTTTTGAAAGGCACTTATAAATGAAATGGATTATGATTATTATTATTATTTAAAATACCCATCCACGCATTTTCCGATCCGCTGATCCTCACAAGAGTCAGAAGGGGTACTGGAGCCTATCCCAGCTGTCCCCGGGCAGTCGTCGGTGGTCACCCTGAACCGGTTGCCAGCCAATTACAACCATCCACGCTCACACCCACACCTAAGGACAATTTAGCATGTTCAATCAGCCTGCCATGCGTGTTTTTGGAATGTGAGAGGAACCCAGAGAAAACCCACGCAGGCCCTGGGAGAACATGCAAACTCCACACAGGGAGGCGTTGCCGAATATTAACCTGGCGCCTCGGTCCTGTGAGATCACCGGCCACACGATCACCAAAAAAAATACATATACACAGTGTGTGTGTGTGTGTGTGTGTGTGTGTGTGTGTGTGTGTGTGTGTGTGTGTGTGTGTGTGTGTGTGTATATATATATATATATATATATATATATATATATATATATATATATATATATATATATATATATATATATATATATATATATATATAGATTGTGCTGCCAATTCTTGATGGTTGGTAAACCCACATTTTCTAATCCTGTTGGATAACTTGGACAACTACTCTGTGATTAGATCGCCATCATCTTAACCAGTCAGGTGGTTGTTTTGATCATTTGAAAAACTTCATAATAAATTTCCTTTGAAGGGAGACATTCATTTTTAGCGCTAAAAATGGGTGCACTCCATCCAAATATTTTGCGAGTCCCATGGCCAAGTCCAAGACAAGTCGGAGTGTCAGTCAAGTCAGAAACAAACAAGAAAAATGTGTAGAATCCAGACTTGAGAACTACATCCCTCGCTTAAAATGTCTACACAACATTTGATGCTCATTCTATGTTTTTTAATTATTTTAACTCATTGGCTGCCATTTCGGAATGTATTCTGGAATTGAAAAGTGACGTGGAGCGCCATTCCCGAATCTGTTTGGGTTTTGGTCTTTCTTGCATGGGGGTGCCGATAAAGTGCTTGTCAGACCTCTGGCAATGTTTTTCCCTTCCGCGAGGAGGCAGCATTTTTTGTCCATGTTAACGCTTTGTTACAGCTATAGCTGTTGTTAAAGCGCTATATAAATCATGTGTGTATTGTATTTTGTACAGCCGGCCCAATTTTCAAGCTCATATAACACCAGACCCATATAATTAAGGAATTAATTCTTTTTTTCTGATGAAAGTAAAGAGTCTAAGCCTTAGACTCTAAGGCATGAAGTTTCAAAGTCAAGGCCTATTGCAAGGTGTCAAAGTCAAGGGCCGGGGGCCAAATCCGGCCCGCCACATCATATTTTTCGGCCCGCGAAAGCAAATCAAACTTGTGAAATTCCATGATGCTTGCTAAAATCCTCACCAAAATGTCATATTTTTGGATGTGAACCACAATAACACGCATTATTCTTGACTTCAGATTTCAAAACTAGTTATTCATTAATTTGTTGTGTGCCCTATATGTACTATGTGGAGGGGATTGAACATTCTAATGGCTTCCCCAAATTCATAACGGCCCTCGAGAGGAAACCACCACTACATTGTGGCCCGCGGCAAAAAATTGACTGACACCCCTGGTCTAAGGTTTCTAACTGTATTGAATGTTTATGTCATCCTAAAGCTCAATATTCTGTGGGTCCTGCAATTAGAGTGAAAATGACAAAAAACCCTGGCACTGAAGTGGACATATTTTTGCATGTTGTCTGAGCAGTGAATGAGTTAATAAGGCTGTATTTATATACATATATAATTTTCAATCCAACACCAATATTTTTCTAGTTCTTGAATTGTCTCGCCTTGATGTTGCCAATGTCACTTGCGTGTTAGATGGAGGTGGAGGTGAAAGTGGCCCCCGGGCCTGGCGTCACGGCCGCCGGCAGTCCAAACATTTGCGTGCGCAACGGTTGCACCAATCCAGCGGTGGACAGTAAAGACTGGGACAAAGAGTATTGCAGCAATGAATGTGTCGCCACGCACTGCAGGTGGATGTTCCTTCAAATGTGTTATTCTGTTTGTTAGTTTAGTTATTTATTTTTTTAACGGTACCCTTAATCTAAACTTTTGTCCTCCACAGAGACGTGTTCACGGCTTGGTGCGCCATTCGAAGGCAGAACTCCACCACAGTCACCTAGCGGAGGGACCATTGGGACCAATCCATCCATCAAACCCCCCACCCACCCTCTTTTTTATTTTTTTAAGTATCCATCCTGGGGAAGCTGGAGTCTGTCTCAGCTGGCAGTGGTTGAAAGTGGACTGGTCACCAGTCCATCACTGAAGATATACAATGATCGACTATACGAACAGTGACACCCGCCTCCCCCTCCACCCTGCATTACCAAGGACGAGTGAGCGAGTGAAGGCCAGATGAGGCTCAGGTATTGGCACAAGTCTTTGATCTCGTTAGGAATCAAGATAATGATGCCAAGTGTTTCTTTATTCAACTCTGTGCGAAGACTCAACTGTGTGTTTGTGTTTTTTGAGGATTGAGATGTGTGAGTGAAATGTGAGCTCCTGGTTAAACGTTTTGGGCAGCAGCTTCCTTGCGCCTTGACAAAAAAAGGTGGAACAAGTGCACCTTTCTCCATCACGCACGATTGTTTTCGGTTTGTCATCCGGATCGATGGATCGGGTTTGTTGTCCTCCTTTGTCGTGCTTGGAAGGTGACCACTAAAAGGCAGCTTCTGACCTGAGGTTAAGATTGGGTAAGGACACAAATTTGTTACATGTTACGGTTTTTAGTGAAGTGGTCGCAAAGTGGTCGCTATATGTACAAGACGCCTTTTAAGACAAAGCAACACTCAAGAACTGGTGCTAAAATTCAAGAAACAAAACAAAAAAGCCCCTCGCTTGGGTTGTTGTTCTTAACTCATTGACTGACAGACGTCCACTCCAGTGCCAGGGTTTTTGTGATTGTCAAAAAAAGAGTTAATTCATAAATTATGTGGGTCCAGAGTCATATGAGCTTGAAATGAGTGCGGCTGTCCAAAATACAATGCAATCCATACATATTGGTTTATATAGCGCTTTAACAACAGCTGAAGCTGGAACAAAATCGCTAACATGGAAAAAAGGGAAATGCTGCCCCTTGTGGAAAAGAAAAAAAAAAACATTGCCAGAGGCCATGGCCAGCGCTTTATCAGCACCTAAACATGAAAAAAAAACAAAACCCGAACAAATTCGGGAATGGCGCTCGACGTCACATTTCCAATTCCCGAATAAATTCGTGAATAAGTTAACCGTGATGCATATTTCATGTCGTGTGGAATACCTGAGGTGCACGTGTCGAGTGAAAAATACATCAAACCTGTTGATGCTACTGAAAATGATTTTAAGAACATTTTAAAAAAGGAATATCAAATATTGAGTGCTTGTATGCTGAAAATTTCAGCATGACTGGGGGATGGCTAATAAAGTATTTTATGCTTTCATATAGTTGGTGTTTCGTCAGTCCTCACAGATGACGACCATGATGGTTATACTTTTGTGTAGCTTGGTATTTTGTACATCAAATTAAATAGTACGATAAATATCAATATGTATTGTATTGTAAATTGCAGTTGGTTGAGCTAAAAGAGACTCATATTATAAGTGATAATTTATATATATATATATATATATATATATACACAAAGATATATATTTTTTGCCGGTGTCCTTATTAGTTAAAGGACAACCGCAGTCACTTTTTTGTTTCTTAACTGACATCAGAAAAACGTTTTATAGCATCTAAAATACCCAAAACACGCAGTATGATATTTTTATTAAAATGCAAAACACCAATAAAAATGACTTAAAGTGTCCAAAATCTGCAAAAAATTGAGCTGCGAATTGGGCATTTTCATAAAGTTCGTGACGTCACGCCAAGACGTCTTGCATTGCTAGAGAATCAAAACAATGGCTTCAGATTCGGAGAATATGCTTTCTTGTTATATATCCAGTTATGAATAGGATTCAAATAGTTTTGAAGAGGAAAGCATCCATGTTTGCAATCGATTAAAGAATTTATTCCGTGCCATTATGAGGCAACATTGAGGGGAAGTGTCTCATCGAAAAAGAGGCACAAAGTGGCGACCTCCTGTGGCCACCTCCGTTTCCACAGGCTGATATATTCCTTATATGGAGCTTGGACGCCCTCATCTGGCAGCTTTTGGGTGCAACACGAGATCCCCAGACGAAACAAGTACAGCAAAATACATTGACGTGATGGAAGGACCGCTACAATGCGTCTTTTTTTCGGTCAGGAGCGTTCCTTTCGTGACGTCACATACAGACTCGTCACCAACTCAAAAAGAAGACTTCCTGAATATTCAGCGCGAGTCTAAAAACGTAAAATATAGCTATATGCTGTGGAATATTATGAAAATACGCTCAGTAGAAGTCATTTGAAGCCATTTTACAAATACAGTAAAGTCTCGTTATATCGATATTCAAGGGAGTCCGAAAAAATATCGATATAACCGGGACTATCGATATATCCGACCCTGTTTGCATGTACAGTAAAGTCTCGTTATATCGATATTCAAGGGAGTCTGAAAAAATATCGATATAACCGGGACTATCGATATATCCGACCCTGTTTGCATGTAATTTTCTCCATGCGTGCATAGAAATAGTATAGATATAACCGGGAATATCGATATATCCGATATCGATATAACGAGACTTCACTGTAATTTTCTCCGTGCGTGCATAGAAATAGTATCGATATAACCGGGACTATCGATATATCCGATATCGATATAACGAGACTTTACTGTATTATGGACACAATTTGTCCGGAGACATCGGTTGTCCTTTAAGGAAACTAAACAATGGATTTTCCAGTGAGTAAAGTCAAGCATCAACATAATAGAGAATGTACTGGGCTACATTTTTGAATGTATGGATTATTTGGGGGACATCGTCAGAATATGTACTAGTTTGTCTGGGGACATGAAACAAAACACCACAGTCAACACAAATAACAGTCTTGGATGAAAGATTTAAGTCAAAAATAGAAATACGTACTGTATTTAATATCCCATTCAATGACGCCTCTTTCTACGCACGTGTCTTTTTCTCGTTTTGTGTCGCGAGGTTTGAGCGGTGACGAAGTTTGACGACCTGGGCGGGAAAAACCCACCGTGGCGGGAAAATAACAGCGTGGTCAATACGCGATAGGGGGCGCTATAGAGAGTGAGCGACAAAGCGGGAAAACAATCACAATACGGTAATAAATTAAATAAAAAACGACGTAAACAAAAACAGGTTTTTCTAAAAATAAGATTCGGAGCTTACAAGTTACATCATTTCATATTTATCTGTAATATTTTTAAGACACTCGAAAAAGGGAGGGGATTGAAGAGGTGGACTCATTAATTGGTGCGCGTGCTGGGACGTAAGACAAACACGAATCTATTACATTTCCCTTACAGATCTACTGCTTTTAAGCAAGTTGCATTAGCGGCGGGATCATTTGTGCGTGAGGAAGAAGAGGACGACGGCGCGTTGTGTGCTGTGACACCCATCAACATCGTCATCATCTTCATCTTCCTCATCTTCACCATCCGGCCTGCTGAGCTCAACGTGAGGCCGGCGGAGGCGGCGGCAGGAGTGTCCGGCACCAGACTCACCATGGCGGCTAACCTGGACAAGGAAGCGTACTACCGGCGGATTAAGAGACTCTACGCCAACTGGAAGGTAAAAATGTGAACGGCACTCGCAGCTGCCAGTACGACCGAATCTAGATAACCATTAGCTAACTAGCTCGCTAACTAGCTTGCTAGCTTGCTCACCATCGTGTCAACGCACTTGATATTTAGCGAAGTACAACGTCGGCGGGGCGGAAATTTCACCCGGGCAATGCGTTACCACCAAGATTTCCTGACAGTCGATTGCGTTGATGTTTTGTGCCCCACGAGCAGTCATTTGCGTTAAATGCTAGTGCTAGCATGCAAGTTAGTGGTTGAGAGGAGGCGAGCAGCATGTAAGAGGACAAGCTCAACTTTTGTTCTCGAGCGCCGCACATGTTCCTTATCAACGTCTAGGTATGTATCAAAAATTGCAAAGATCTGTAATTACGAGTACAGCATCATCAGACTGAGATGAGACATACATTAGTAAATCTATGACTCTTTAGAAGAGGTGAAAATGTACCAATTTCTTTGATTGAAAATGAAATCGCAGCAGGGGTGGGCATGTGCTGCTAAAAGTGACACCCTGTAAGAAATAAACCATGTGTTTGGTGTGGCCACTTTAATAGTACACCACATTATGAAATTAGAAAATTGGATGGTGAGTTCCAGAGAAAAGAGGCAGAACGGTGGACAAGTTGTTAGCCTGGTGAAGAGGTCGTGGGTTCGATTTTCGCCCCAGCCTTTCTGGAGTTTGCATTGTCTCTTCCCATTCCAACATTTACTCCGGTGTTTACTCCGGCTTCCTTTCCCATTCCAAAGACATGCATGGTCACACAAAATTTTCCTAGGGTGTGATTTTTTTTTTTTTTTTTGCCAACGTGTGCCCAGCAATGGCTGGCAACCAGTTCAGGGTGTACACCGTCTACTGCCTGAAGTCAGCTGAGATTAGCTCCAACATGCCTGCGATCTTCTTAATGATAAAGCAATTAAATGAATGGTTGGATGGATGGTGTCTAAAATTGCACTCTCTGTATAGTTTTATCTCTTGTTCTTTAATAATTGTATCTTTGATTTTATTTATGTCCTTGTTTTGTGATTGTAAAGTGTCTTTGAGAGGCGCTTATAAATAAAATGTATTATTATTATTATTATTATTATTATTAGTAGTAGTAGTAGTAGTAGTAGTAGTCGTAGTAGTATCATTATTGATAAAGGTTTCTTCGGCCGTCATCTGAACTTCTTTGAAAGAAGTACAGATGATGGCAGAAGAAACCTTTTCATCGATGGACCACTCCTGTACAACAGAGCTTACACAGATGTAGTATTATTATTATGATGGATGTTGCCCATTTTCTTTATCGGTTATTGGAACTCCAGTCAAGGAACACCTTTATATTAAAGTGAAACAGCATAATTAAATCCATCTCAGTACAGGCAGTCAGCCCTTTATCCTATTTTGTTCCCATTTCCGAATGACTGGTATCATTGGAAAACCTGCTGAGCACAGACAGAGGAGATTTAACTATAAAGACTTTAAAATATTCACAGAAAGATTCAAAAGTAATGATGAATGCCAAACTGACTTTGCAGATGACATGTAGTTCAAAGACTTGTCATTATAGATAGGCCTCAATATCATGCATTTTCTTCCCAGAAAGGAGAGGATGAGTTTGGTAAAATTGATGCCATCGTGGTGTCTGTTGGAGTGGATGAGGAAATTGTCTATGCCAAATCCACGGCCATACAGGTGAGCCCATTTGGGTCTTGAATCATCAAGTATGTCACAAGATCTTGTATCAAAAAGGCTTTTTGTCTTCAGACTTGGCTATTTGGCTACGAAGTGACAGACACCATCATGGTCTTTTGCGACACCAAGATCCTCTTCCTCGCCAGCAAGAAGAAAGTGGACTTCCTCAAACAGGTGGCCATTACCAAGGGCAACGAAAACGCCAACGGTGTCCCGCCCATCACTCTTCTCACCAGAGAAAAGGTAACATTGGCCGCTGAGTGCTCATTTCACTTCTCACGGGGAATAAAAAAAAGTGACAGTGACAAGTGTGCCTTGTCTTTCAGAACGAGAGCAACAAGCCCAACTTTGACAAGATGATCGATGCAATTCGTGGCAGCCGTGGCGGCAAGACGGTGGGCGTGTTCAGTAAGGACAAATTTCCTGGCGAATACATGAAGAGTTGGAACGACGCGCTCACGGCGGAAGGCCTGGAGAAGGTAAGAGAAGCTCGGGGGCTGCTGACTGACATTTTCAGAAGAATTTCATGTTTGCTTCCTCTTTCCCCGCAGGTGGACATCAGCGCCGTCGTGGCGTACACCATGGCGGTAAAGGAGGACGGCGAACTCGGCCTGATGAAAAAAGCGGCGGCCATCACCAGTGAGGTGTACTCCAAGTTTTTTAAAGAGCGAGTCATGGAGATTGTCGACGCGGATGAGGTGAGGAACCCCTGACTCGCAGTAGAAGCGCCATCCGCCTCACCCTCGTGTTTCCCGCCAACAGAAAGTGCGGCACAGCAAACTGGCAGAGTCTGTGGAAAAAGCCATTGAAGAAAAGAAATACCTGGGCGGTGTGGACCCCTCTACCGTGGAGATGTGTTACCCTCCCATCATTCAGAGTGGCGGAAATTACAGCCTCAAATTTAGCGTCGTCAGGTATGTCGTTGCCTCCACCAACGTCCATAGTTGTTTTGCAGCACATTGCCTCTTCACATTTGCAAGCAAAGAATAACTAGATATTTATATGATGTCCGAACATCAAAATACATAACATGTATAATCCATACCTACCACGACGATTTTGCTGTAATGAGTACGGTTTTCATGATCTCATTCCGGGTTACGGTTTATTAATTAAAATTACGGTTTCCAAGAAAAACAATAAGTCAAAAATTGTCAAATTAGTAAATACCCAACATTCATTCAAAACACAAGATGCTATGCATCATATCTAAATTTAGAACAACCGATCGGCACAGTGCCAGCTGTTAGCTTCCTTGAGATGAATTGCGCGTGTTACGGGTCATTCCAGGAATCAAGAGTCGAGTTAGCATTGTTTTCATCATTGTCACGTGTTGGCATCTGCTGGAGAAAAAGCAACAAAAAGTGTTAAATGTAAAAGAAAACGAGTCGTTTTTGTGAGGAATACTTCCAAGCATTTGCATGAGTTATGCGTCCGTCAAGAAAAGGTGAAATTACACAAGTTTGTAATTTGACTTTGTTGATAGCTATTTTTGTCAACCCATAGAATGTAGGTTACATGTGCATATTTGAAGCGACTAACAATGTCCTGCGATTAAATGTACTTTTCAAACACGATTAATTATTAAATGTTTGGTTGATTGTAAAATATTTGTTTTGTTTTCTTAAAATAGTTGCCAACATGATATTTTAATGATTGACAAGTTGAAGTATAGGTAATTTGTCACAAGTACAGTAAAGTCTCGTTATATCGATATTCAAGGGAGTTCGAAAAAATATCGATATAACCGGGACTATCGATATATCCGACCCTGTTTGCATGTAATTTTCTCCATGCGTGCATAGAAATAGTATCGATATAACCGGGAATATCGATATATCCGATATCGATATAACGAGACTTTACTGTATATCTTTGACATTGATCAACATTTGTATGGTGTTTTTCGCCTCATTTTAAGTACAGTGGAGCGGTTTACGAACACCTTGCCTTGTGAAATTTTCAGTTTACGAACATTAAATTTACGAAAATCAAACCTTGGATTAAGCACTACTTTTCGGGATACACACGGTGCGCCGCCCCACCACGGCTGGCGGAGTAATCTTTGGCGGAAGAACACCAAAGCACACGACCGAACAGCGCCCCAGCCGGCCTACCTTTCCACACCCCCTTTCTATGAGTGCACACGTTGATCGTCTTCAACGATACTTTTGCTGTTATGGGACCGAAAAAGACCCCACCACAGTCTCGTGTTAAGCCGAAGAAGACACAAAACAAAATCACAGTTGAGGAGAAGAAGGAGATCATTGAGAAACACGAACGAGGTGTGCGTTTGTCTGTTCTAGCGGCTTAGCGGATATGCTAAGTTCACCATTGCTACCATCCTTCGCAGCAAAGCTTTACACAAAGGCTTTATTTCCTCGATGCTTTCACATGACTAATGACAGCGAACTATCCCTTAAAGGACAACCGACGTCCCCGGACAAGTTGTGTTCATAATTTGTAAAATCACTTCAAATGACTTCTACTGAGCGTATTTTAATAAGATTCCACCACATATAGCGGTGCACTATATTTTACGTTTTAAGACTCATGCTGAATATTCAGGAAGTCTTGTTTTTGAGTTGGTGACAAGTCCGTACATGACGTCGCGAAAGGACCACCCACTGACCGTGAAAAGAACGCATTGTTGCATTGTCCTTCCATCATGTCAATGTATTTTACTGGAGTTGTTTGGTCTGGGGACCTCGTGTTGCACCCAAAAGCCGCCAGAAGGCGTCCAAGCGCCATTTAAGAATTTATCAGCCTGTGGAAACTGAGGTGGCCACAGGATGTCGCCATTTTGTGCCTCTTTTTTTGTGAGAGATTGTCCCCCAATGTTGCCTCAAAACAGCCCAAATAAATTCTTTAATCGATTGCAAACATGTATGCTTTGCTCTTCAGAACTATTTGAATCATATTCATAACTGGATGTGTAACAAGAAACCATATTCTCTGAATCTGTAGCCATTGTTTTGATTCACAAGCAATGCAAGACGTCATGGCGTGACGTCACGAAATGGGGGCGGGACTTTCTGAAAATGCCCAATTCGCAGCTCAATTTTTTGCAGATTTTGGACACTTTAAGTCATTTTTATTGGTGTTTTGCCTTTGACTAAAAATATCATACTGCGTGTTTTGGGTATTTTAGATGCTATAAAACGTTTTTCTGGTGTCAGTTAAAAAACAAAAAAGTGACGTCGGTTGTCCTTTAAGGATTATTGGACGGACCATTTCAATGTGTATCTGTCACGTCCGAGTTGACAGCTGGGGCGGGGCCGCCGCTTCCGACCTCCGCCAGCTGCTGTCAATCCCCTAATCACAGACACTGGGGCATTTAAACTAGTGTCTCGGACTTTTGCCAGGACGAGGATTTGCTTCGCCCGAGGTGATTGTTGGCCGCGATCGCGTAAGTTAGTTGCTTTTCGCGATCGCGAGCTTTTGCACCCCAGTGTGCCATTTTATTTTCCCGCCCGGCTCCTCTCTGTGCCCCTTTTTGTGGTTTATTTTGTCACGTTATTCCGGGTCCGTGAGATCATTGGACCCACACTTTTTGTTGTAATAAAATCTCTGCCGACACCTACGTCTCTGCCGCCTGCTCAGGGATCCAACCCCTTTTATTAACGTTCCGACGAGTCAGCTATCCCTGTCACGCTCGGAACGTAACAGTATCATTGTGTTCAGCTGATAGAAAAGGCTTGGCTGGATGTTACCCTTCGATCCTGGGAAGCAGCATGGAAGAATTTATGGCCCGCATGCATCCTTGAGAGGGACTTTGAAGGATTTGATTCTCATGACTCTGTTGTTTTGGATGACATTGTTTCCATTGGACAGAACATGGGACTCAAAGTGGATGCAGATGACATCGAGGAGCTTGTTGCTGAACGTAATGAGGTCCTCAACACAGAGAATTTGATTTGCCTTCAAGAGGACAAACAGAAGCAAGCCATTCAGGAGTTGTCATCTGAGGGCGAGGAGGAGATGGCTGAACAGTTCCATCCAGAAAAGACTGTCTATGAGAATCATCAACATGATGAATGATAATGTGATGCCTCAGTTTCACCTTACAAGTCAACACCTTACAAGTCCGAAAGCAACAGGTGTCAATTAAGAGCCATCAACGACCATCACACATGTAAATAGCGACTTTATTATATAGTGAAGTGTATTTCTTTCATTACAATACAATAGCACATTTACTATACATAGAATAAGGTATATTGTGTGTAGTTTTAAGGCTTATTTAGTTGAAAATTTTTGGGATACACACTTTTAAGCCAAGGCCCCACTGTAGCTGTAATGTTAAAAACCGTTTCACCCCCCCTGACCTCCTGTACCCCGGCATATTACTAAGCTTTTCTAGTTTCAAAAGCTGGCAGGTATGAGCTTGTAACAAAAGTCGTGGCTGATAGTCTGGAAACTACAGTATGTACGTTATTTGCCATTTCCTCACTTCACTCTGATAACTGGTAGAGATGACTTTGAAAACACTTTGAAAATGTCATCATGAAAAAAAGTCCTCCCATTCTGTATGAAAGTGATACTTTTTTTTCATCTTACTTGGTCACGTTCCTTCACTCATTTTTATCCCTATCTTGCATTTAAAGGACACCCGACATCGCTTTTTTGTTTCCTAGCTGACATCAGAAAAACGTTGTATAGCATCTAAAATACCCAAAACACGCAGGCTGATATTTTTAGTCAAATGCAAAACACCAATAAAAATGACTTAGTGTCCAAAATCTGCAAAAAATTGCGCTGCGAATTGGGCATTTTCAGAAGGTCCCGCCCCCAGTTCGTGACGTCCTCCCAAGACGTCTTGCCTTGCTCGAGAATCAAAACAATGGCTACAGATTCGGAGAATATGATTTCTTGTTACACATCCAGTTATGAATATGATTCAAATAGTTCTGAAGAGGAAAGTATAAATGTTTGCAATCGATTTAAAGAAGGTCTTCAGGGTCATTTTGACAGATCAAGACTGAGGTGTAGTGTCACAGAAATTTCAGAAGATGGCGGCAGAGCTCCGTTGGAAGTAGTTTTATTGTTCACCTTGGAATTTTTGTCCGCGAATATCAAAGAGTTGTCTCGATGTAACATACAACGATTCACCATTGCGTTATTTATGTGTTTTCCTTCTAATTTCGCCATCAACACGAAGTTTTCAGACCAAACAATGTACCGCAAAATGCATTGAGGTGATGCAAGGTATGTCCTTTCTCGCTGAGGGGCGTTCCTTCAGTGACGTAGGGTGAGGACTCGTCACCAACTCAAAAACAAGACAAGATATTCAGCGCGAGTCTTAAAACGTAAAGTATAGCTACATGCAGTGGAATCTTTGTAAAATCCGCTCAGTAGAAGTCATTTGAAGCGATTTTACAAATTATGGACACAACTTGTCCGGGGCGTCGGTTGTCCTTTAAGGTGCATTGTTTGAGCACGCAATATACCTAATAAGGAAAAGTCATTTAACTGGTTGTCCTTTGTATCAATCAAGTGTACGGATAGATGATAGGCCGACATCTAGTTTTTATTCCTAACAAGTGAACTTTATTTGTAGCATCAGTTCATAACAAGGTCACATCACCTTGGAGAACGACTAGTAGATCCCGATCAACGTATTGAGCACCCTTGAAATAAAGCCAACAGGAATTATCCACGTCTTCTTCCTTTGCAGTGACAAGAACCACATGCACTTTGGCGCCATCACATGCGCCATGGGCATCCGCTACAAGTCGTACTGCTCCAATCTGGTGCGCACGCTCATGGTGGACCCGCCACAGGAGATGCAAGACAACTATAATTTCCTCCTCCAGGTGGAGGAGGAGCTGCTGAAGGAGCTCAAGCACGGTACGTCCACAAGCTCGCCGCTCAGGGTGGCCGTGGGAGTTATTCAATGTGAATGTGACTTGCGTCCTTTTCCCGCCCAGGGGTGAAAATCTGCGACGCCTACAACACCGTTTTGGAGTACGTGAAGAAGGAGAAAGCGGATCTTGTCGCCAAGCTGACTAAAAATCTTGGGTGGGTTCCCGTGTTGTGATTGCGTTCACGTCAGACGTTCGTCTCACATGTGGATCATGTTTGCAGGTTTGCCATGGGCATCGAGTTCCGGGAAGGTTCCTTAGTGCTCAACTCCAAGAATCAATACAAACTGAAAAAAGGTAGCTGAAAGTCATGTTAAATGATGACAATCACCTCCAGTGTTTCCATGTTTTTCATTGATTTATTTGACGTGCATGCTTGTGTCTGGCAGGCATGGTGCTGAGTATCAGTTTAGGCTTTGCCGACCTCGTGAATAAAGAGGGCAAAAAAGAAGAGCAGAAGAAATATGCCTTGTTTGTCGGTGACACCGTGCAGATCAACGAGGTGCGCATGTCACTGTGTGCAGGGCTCCGGCTGAAAAAAAGACATTTTGTGCACTAGAAGATATTTTTTTCAAAAGCTGACCATGTGCCTCATAATCCGATGCACCTTATGTATGGAAAACGTTTTAAAATATGTCATTCGTTAAAGGTGCCGCTTATAATGCGGTGTACCAGAAAATACGGCACATGAAAATGGAGTCCATTAGACTTTTGGGATAAAACAAAATTTGCATTTAAGCTAATTGATACTGTTTATCTGTGTGGCGGCAACAGGACGAGGCAGCCTCAATACTCACGCCGGTCAAGAAGAAGATCAAAAACGTGGGCATCTTCCTCAAAGTAAGCCCTAACTTCTCTGCAAAATCCCACTTGTGTGCTGCTGGTGTTTTCTGAACATGCGGCGTCTTTCAGAACGACGATGAGGAAGACGAGGAGGAGGAAGTCGACGATGCTGAAGAGCTGCTGGGAAAGGGCGCTCGCGGTGCGGCGCTGCTGGCCGACAGAACCCGGGTGAGTTGACGGGTCGGCGCGTAGATCCGATTGCACATTTGAGAGCTGTTGACTTAAGCGTGTGCGTGTTTTTTTGGTCTCTACTAGCTACTTGGGAAGGTAAGTAGTCAAATCAGCCGATGAGGACAGCAAGCGTCCTTTTCGTAAATCATTTTTATTTATTTTTTGGGTGTGCGTTTGCCTGTTTATTCAACTTTTCATGTTCTCATGGTCGTCTGCATTTCATCATTGCATGTGTGTTTGTGTCGGCGTCAAGTGTATTGTTCCGCCCGTAATGTCCAGTTCTGTGGGTGTGTGTGCACAGAACGAGATGACGGCGGAGGAGAAGCGACGTGCCCACCAGAAGGAGCTCGCCGATAATTTGAACGAGGAGGCCAAGCGGCGATTGACGGAGCAGAAAGGAGAACAGCAAATCCAAAAGTGAGCGTTATCCTCAGATGAAAAGCAGTTTTTGAACTGGACTCCCAACTTTTGACAACTTTCTCTTGTAGAGCCAGAAAATCCAACGTGTCCTACAAGAATGTCTCACAAATGCCCAGAGAGAAGGACATCCGAGAAATGAAGATCTTCATCGACAAGAAATACGAGACGGTGGTCATGCCCATATTCGGCATCGCCACGCCGTTTCACATCGCCACGATCAAGGTAACGCCATCATAACCTCTTTTTACCCACCAGTTCGCATTTTTGAGTGCACCTGACCTCTGTGTCGTTGTCCTAGAACATCAGCATGTCCGTGGAAGGAGATTACACATACTTGAGGATCAACTTCTACGTTCCCGGCAGCTCCTTGGGCCGACAGGAAGGGAACATTTTCCCTAATCCGGACGCCACTTTTGTTAAGGAAATGTACGTATCGAACTGCGCGAAATTTGGGTTTATTCTCTTTTAAAGGTTGTTTGAATGTCCGAAAAATTTTCCTGTAAACCCTTGGTCACGTTAAGTTTGAGGCTACGTTAAGTTTCTTACAAATGTGTGGAAACAAATATTTTTGTAAATTTTATTGATATTTATGTACACAGAGGACATATAAATTACAACAAATTGTTTTAAAATGACTAAAAAAGCTTTCCCTACAACGATTGGATTGGATTGAATTAGCCTTTATTCGTCTCGCAGTGGAGAAATTTACATTTCACAGCAGCAAAGTGATGAAAGGAATGAAAGTAGAAAGACAAAATACATGAGCTGCTGGAAAGGCAGCCACTCACAGCGCCATCTTTAAGTCAAAACAACTAATTAAACTAAATAACAAATAATGTGAGACAACACAAAAAAACAGACATTTATTCAATCTTAAGCACTTTCTGCACCCTCTTTGTTTCAACAAAGCAGTTCTACATGAAAGAGAGGATCAAAGCATCCTTTTCACAATGGATCATCGTGAAATGTGCACGTCTGCTACAAGCTAAATGTTGAAAGCAAACAGAAAGCTGGAGCATCCATTAACGAAAAGAGTTTGTCTCACATCTCCTTTCCCACGTAAATTCGCTTCAATTGCAAGTCGCAACAGTTCCGCATATGCATCAGCGCTCTGCGCTGACGCTCCTTTCTTATTGCAGGCTCCTCAAGCCATGCATCCATCCAGCCACAGACTGTCCAACAGTACCGACCTTTCCGCTGAACAAAGCGGGGCTGTGAAAATGCTGCTCATTACGGGCGCAAAAACGCACAATCGCCCCAGACCTGTGTAGCAATGACTGTCAAATGGCACCGACATTTCTCCCAAATCAAAAACGGTGCTGGCATATTCGCGCTGCCAAAAAGGCGCAACCGCTCAGCACAGTCTCCTCCTTACTATACTTACATAATTACATATAATTGTATATTTACACGCAAGATGCAAATCAGAACTTTTAATGATGTCAAACTCATGTTTGTGAATGTATAATAGTGAATATTGCGCTGCAGCTTGTTTTGAGGAAAATCGTGGCTCGAATCAAATTCATAGCATCACTTTAAAAGCCGCAATGGTATGATTACGACATTTCAATGGACCGAAAGGTATCACATACGCCTCATGTGCATAATTTGTCTTGGAAAGTAGTTGAAAGAAACCTAAATAAATAGGCTTTGTGTTCAGGCTGTCAACTGAATATTCTTTCTTGTGCTGCCAGCACGTACCGCGCCTCCAACCTGAAAGTGCCAGGCGATACCTCGGTTCCATCTACCAACCTGCAGAACGCCTTCCGCATCATCAAAGAAGTCCAGAAGCGCTACAAGACGCGGGAGGCTGAAGAGAAGGAAAAAGAGGGCATTGTCAAGCAGGACTCGCTGGTTATCAACTTAAATCGGAGCAACCCCAAACTCAAAGATCTCTACATCCGTCCTAACATCGCCCAGAAGAGGATGCAGGGCTACCTGGAGGCGCACACCAACGGTAAGGTCACCCCCCCCCCCCCCCCCCCCCCGCGCCCACACACATCCGCCATCACCGGGTTTCATTTCCGCTTGTCTCCTCGACCAGGTTTTCGCTTCACGTCTGTCCGTGGAGATAAAGTAGACATCCTTTACAACAACATCAAGCATGCCATCTTCCAGCCGTGCGACGGCGAGATGATCATCGTCCTGCACTTCCACCTCAAGGTGCCGCCAGGTGCTTGAGGACAACCCGCCCACGTTCTTCCCGAGTCGTGCTGAAGAGTGTCTGGTCCCGCCCCTTTTTCTGTAGAACGCCATCATGTTCGGAAAGCGGCGCCACACGGACGTGCAGTTCTACACAGAAGTGGGCGAGATCACCACCGACCTGGGCAAGCACCAGCACATGCACGACCGCGACGACCTCTACGCCGAGCAGATGGAACGTGAGATGCGGCACAAACTCAAGTCGGCTTTCAAGAACTTCATTGAGAAGGTCGAGACGCTCACCCGTGAAGAGCTGGAGTTCGAGGTGCCCTTCAGGGATCTTGGGTAAATCTAGCCGCCGCTGTTGTGCTATCTGCTAACCAACACAAAACACCATCCCTCAATTTGCTAAATGACATTTTGTCAGAGATGTTCGGTCGGAAACTGAACAAAGGCTGCAACACAGGAAGATTGTCTTTTACTTCCGGCAGGGGACGTAGACATTCATGACCGAGGCTCAACGTCTGCAGCCCTCTGCCGAGCTATTTATTCAGCGTATATGCAAATTTAAAGGACAACCGACGCCCCGGACAAGTTGTGTCCATAATTTGTAAAATCGCTTCAAATGACTTCTACTGAGCGTATTTTACAAAGATTCCACCGCACGTTTTAAGACTCGCTGAATCTTCAGGAAGTCTTGTTTTTGAGTTGGTGACGATTCCTGACATCACGTCACAGAAGGAACGCCCCGACCGAGAAAAGGACACACAATGCATTTTGCGGTACTTTGTTTGGTCTGAAAACTTCATGTTGATCCGTGTTCATGGCGAAATTAGAAGGAAAACACATAATAATAATAATAACACTACAGTAAAGTCTCGTTATATCGATATCGGTTATATCGATAGTACCGCTTGTTACGATACTATTTCTGTGAACGCAAGGAGAAAATTACATGCGCGCAGGGTCGGATATATCGATAGTCCCGGTTATATCGATATTTTTTCGGACTCCCGAGAATATCGATATAACGAGACTTTACTGTATTTGATATTCGCTGAAACAAATTCCCAGGAGACAAATCAGACCATTTCCAACTGAGCTTTGGCGCCATCTTCTGCATTTTCTGGGTGCTACATTTCTGTCCAGATGCCTCAAAATGACGGAATAACTTCTTTAATTGATTGCAAACATTTATGCTTTCCTCTTCAGAACTATTTGAATGATATTCATAACTGGATGAGTAACAAGAAAGCGTCTTCTCCGAATCTGAAGCCATTGTTTTGATTCTCGAGGAAGGCAAGACGTCTTGTCGTGACATCACGAACAAGGGGGCGGGACCTTCTGAAACTGGCCACTTCCGGGTTCAATTTGAAGTAGTTTTTGGACACTAAGTCATTTTTATTGGTGTTTTGCATTTGACTAAAAATACCCTGCGTGTTTTGGGTATTTTAGATGCTATAAAACATTTTTCTGATGTCAGTTAGGAAACAAAAAAGTGGTGTCGGTTGTCCTTTAAGTGATACATTAGTAAAACATAGTCATCTTGATTTGAATAGCACGCCCTGGAGGTCCCAAGCACCTACAACTGTAAACCAACAGAACGTTGACATTTTAATTGGTTGTCCTTTCCATGAACTGATACATTTGTAACCTGGCAAATGAGCTCTTCCTGTGAAGTTTACCAAGTCGTACATTAGTCCAAGGCCAGATCTCCTATATGAGGATGACAGTTTAACAGGCTGTCTGTTCACCTCAGGTTAACTCCAGATTTTCAGTGCTTCCATTGTGGGCCTTCTAAGCATGAAACTTTTAAATATGATAACTTTTTTTTCTGTCTATTCTCTATCACATTTTCCAACCGATTGATTCCAATGTAATATTTTTCCAATCTTTCCACCCAGTTACATATCCTCCAATGTATTTTCAGCTTCCAGGGCGCCCCCTACAGGAGTACCTGCCTGCTACAACCCACCTCCAGTTCCCTTGTCAACGTGACGGAATGGGTATGGGAAAACGCACACCCGCGTTGAAGGGTCATAACTATTTAAAAGCGTCATTGTTAAACCTCGAATGTGTGCAGCCGCCGTTCGTGGTGACTCTGGATGAGGTGGAGCTAGTCCACTTTGAACGAGTACAGTTCCACCTCAAGAATTTTGACGTGGTCATCGTCTATAAGGACTACAACAAAAAGGTCACCATGATCAACGCAGTGCCTGTCAACTCACTGGACCCCATCAAGGAGTGGCTCAAGTAAGAGCGTGTCCAAAAGACACCCCCGTGACATTTTTTTTTTTTTACTACCAACCGTTTTCTTGTACTCATGCAGCTCGTGTGACATCAAGTACACGGAGGGCGTCCAGTCTCTCAACTGGACCAAAATCATGAAAACAATTGTGGACGACCCTGAGGGCTTTTTCGAACAAGGAGGCTGGTCCTTCCTGGACCCGGAGAGCGAGGTCTTTCTGGCATTCATCCGACGTCACTCGCGTTAACTTCTCGCGACCATCCTGGGCCTCAGTTTGCATCCTTTGCCCCTGCAGGGTAGCGGCGCCGAAGAAGATTCCGAGTCGGAGATGGAGGACGAGACGTTTAACCCTTCTGCCGATGAGACGGAAGTGGAGGAGGAAGAAGACAGCGATGAAGACTACAGCTCAGAGACAGAGAATTCTGGTAGGTTTACGTTTCGTCTCTCCCACGCCCGCCAATCTGAATCCTGAGAAATAAAGCTGCACTGTTACCGCATCATCCACAGACTACAGCGCATCACTGGGCAGCGAGGAGGAGAGCGGCAAAGACTGGGACGAGCTGGAGGAAGAAGCCAGGAAAGGTGCATAATATTGTTTATTTAGCTCGTTGTCAGTGAACCTGAGTTCAGTCTGTGCTTCCTTTGAAAAAGGGAGTGTTCCACTGGTTATTTTTTTTTTTTTTTATGTCAAAATTTTTGACAATCTTTTTCCAATTATTGACGGATTCTTATTTGGTCTCACACAAAACCAAGTCAAGAACAATTACGCAGTGTCACAAAGAAGGGGCAATGTACTTCCCGAGCGTTTCAGCTAATGGATTGGATTGGATTTGCCTTTATTAGTCTTGCAGTGTAGAAATTTACATTTCACAGCAGCAAAGTGATGAAAGGAAGCACAAAATACAGGAGGTGCTGTAAAGGCAGCCACTCTTGCAGTGCCATCTTGAAGTCTTGTTTTCCTTTTGGCTTTTCCCTTCAAGGGGTCAAAGAGTTTGAGGTTTCGTAAGTAGGTTCGTTGTCAGATCTCCTAGGCAAGTGACACACAGATGTATCCCAGCGCTTGATCGTGGCGTGGAGTCGAGCAAGTCGCGCTGTGAACTCCGTCCAACGCTGTGCGGGTCTCTGCGAGTCTGTGTGTCTGAGTCAGAGTCCAAGTGGTTCTGCCCGTGATACCCCCGATATCTCTGTCCTGAGCTACTTGTATACCCTTGGCCTGTGTGGGAATGAGTCAGGCTGACTTGAAAGATGTCAGACATCAAAGGGTTGAAAGGCGCACTTCAAGGGTGTACACACGTCAGCGCTGCGGTGTGCACGTGTGACACGCCACGGTCGCCACAGCAAATCAGTGTCCTCCATCTTTAAAGGTTTGTTTTGGCCAAGCTTTTACGTTATCCCTGCGGTGTCCCTTGACACAACCTTCTGTATTTATCTGGGCTCGGGACCGGCACAAGCAACTCGCTCAGTAATAGGCTCCCAAACACATAATGGTCTTCGGCACAACAACATTCAAAAAAGCAAAAACTATACTCACCATTTGATGACAATGCTCTGATCTTGCCGTCAAAAAAAAAAAAAAAAAAAAAATATGACAGAACAAAGACAGTCGTTCAATCTTATGCACTTTCTGCACCCTCTATGTCACAGGTGTCAAAGTCAAGGCCCGCGGGCCAAATCCGGCCCGCCACATCATTTTTCTCGGCCCACGAAAGCAAATCAAACTTGTTAAATTCCATGATGATTGCTAAACTCTGAGCCAAAATTTCATATTTTAGGATGTCAACCACAATAAAAGTCATTATTCTTGACTTCAGATTTGAAAACGAGTTATTCATTCATTTGCTGTGTGCTCTATATGTAATATTTGAAGGGATTTAAACATTCTAATGGGTTCCCCAAATTCATAACGGCCCTCGAGGGGAAACCATAACTACAATGTGGCCCGCGGCAAAAAATGACTTTGACACCCCTGCTCTATGTGGTATGAAGCAGTTTTAGATGAGAGGATCAAAGCGTCCTTTTCACCAGTAGATCGGGGATGTCATGGTGAAATGTGCAGAGTGGTGAAAATGTGGAGAGCGTGAAGGGTTTCGCAAGCTGAAGCCGCTAATTGTGCTGCGTTCTCCGGTTGGAACGCCATATCCACAACCTTTGAGAGTGGGAGGTCATCAGGTAAAAGTAATAGTTTCTCTATTGGTTTGGGATCAATCGTGTGCTCCACCAATTGATCCCGAATCAATCTCTTCTCAACGGCTGAATTTACAGAGGCCCGCAAAGCATCGTAAGTCGGCAACGTAGTGGCGTACAGACTCACCCGTGCGTTGCCGTCGTTGACATTAGGCAATCCGCTCGACTATCACGCACTGGGAGGGGGATGTCATTGACATTCTTCATATGTTTGTGTGGGGCCGAGGGTTCGAAAAATGCGCTGCCCCTCACTACCCAAGATGTACACTAGAATAGCCCTTAGCCATGCGTCGCTTGCCTCGTTAAGTCCGTTCGCCTGCCAGAACCCTCACTATGCCGATCAAACCTCTGAAGATGGAGGACACTGATTCGCTGTGGCGACGCCTTGGAGGGAAAAGCCGAAAGGAAAAGAAGAGTCTCACAGTCGAGAAATTTACATTTGACAGCAGCAGTTATGAAAGGAAGAGGAAAGGAAAGAAAGAAGTAAAACAAAATATAGGAGCTGCTGCATAGGCAGCCACTCTCGCGGCATATTAAGTGCTAATATATGCACACCATATCTGTGACCAAAAATGAGCAGGCAGGTAAAATTGAACAAAGGCTAAGGATGAAGCATGCCGTCATTGTTGTACGCAGCCGACAAGGAGAGTCACTACGAAGATGAGGATACGTCCAACAAGAAGAGGAAGAGCAGTTCGTCGAGACTGCCGCCAGTCAAGAAGAAGAGGCGGCATTAGACGTCCGCCCCCGCCCTTCTGCACTCTTGACTGGCTCACACAATGTGTAAGACGTTCGAGACCGCCACGGTGACGTACCAGCAAAGTTCATTTTCTCTTCATTCCTCAACCGTCTATGATGTGTGTGTGTGTGTGTGTGTGTGTGTGTGCATGTGTGCGCGCAGGAAGCGTTTTTACCATAAATGTTTCTGTTGGTTCCCAAAGAAAATGCTTGACACACCTTCTGGCAAGTGTTTTTTCTGATGAAACCCCCAAGCCTCCTCCGTGCTGTCATTCAACTTTTGTTGGGGGTGATTTTTTTTTAAATGGGGTTTAAAAAGAACACATATACACACACACACACACACACACAGTCTGCCTCCTTTGTCTTCTTTTCTGAGTAGATGTTTGTTGTACTTAATTCTAAGTTCTTTTTTTTGTTTTTGTAATAAAATGAAAAGGAAGAAATACCTCTTTGCGTGTACTTTTTCTGCCTAAGCAAAATGGCGTAAACTGTCATGAAGCCACCAGCGAAAATGGCTTTTTCCATCTTTGTGGCATCTATTTCCTGCCTCGTTGTACTCCTTCGGTGTCACTTCGTTGAGGTAGTTGCGTTGCATCACTCGGGCGACCATCTCAAAGTGCGCTTATGTGACATTTGCTTTTAATGTCTTTATTTCTTTGTCTTAAAATTGGCATGCTTAGTTACATATTTTCCATTTCCAAACAAAGAATGCGAATGGAGAAATATAGGAAAGCATCCACTTGCATTTAAATAAATATTAATACATGATTGATATTGATATGCTGTTAAGTTTTGGGATCAACATGAAGTGCACAGAATATGCTCTGCTATTCGTTGCTGTGGTGAAAAGAAAATGCGAAAAGCCACTTCAGCACCACATGTTCAGGATAAACATAATACGGTTGTCCATTATAAGCGCTTTGTGACAGCTCAGCTGTTGTTAAAGCGCTAAATAAATCAACATGTATTGTCTTGTAAAGCCCCTCCAGGTGGCCTTTCTTCAACCTTTAGTCAGTCTGTAAAGCAGGGGTGGGGAACCTATGGCTCGCGAGCCATATATTGGATTGGATTGGATTTGCCTTTATTAGTCTCGCAGTGGAGAAATTTACATTTCACAGCAGCAAAGTTGTGAAAGAAATGAAAGTAGAAAAGCAAAACATAGGAGCTGCTGGAAAGGCAGCCACTCCCGCGGCGCCGTCTTGAAGTCAAAAGAACCAAAAAAAAAACACTAAATAACAAATAACATGACAACACAAAGACACAGAGAGACATTCATTCTTAAGCACTTTCTGTACCCTCTGTTGCATAAAGCAGTTCCAGATGAAAGAGGAGAGGATCAAAGCGTCTCTTCACCAGTGGATCAGGGACATCATGGTGGAATGTGCACGTCGACTACAAGCTAAATGTTTAAAGCAAACGCAGCTGTAGCATCCATTGACGAAAAGAGAGCGGCTCACATCTCCTGTCCCACATAAATCAGCTTCAATTCCATCCCGCGACAGTTGCATATACGCATCGGCGCTCTGCGCTGACACTCCGTACTACTTATCACGGGCTCCTCAAGCCATGTATCCATCCAGCCGCAGACTGTCCAACAGCACTGACCTTCCACTGAAGATACTGCCCATTACAGGCGCAAAAAAACACAATGGCCCCTGTGGTGTCCAGCGATGACAGTCGAATGGCACCGACATTCCTCCCTTTCAAAAACAGTACTGGCATATTCATGCTGCTGAAAAGGCGCAACCGCTCAGCACAGTCTCCTCCTTGATGAATGTCGTGGTCAAAAATGCTGAAAAACAATCCGTGTCCATTCCACACGACGCACAACAACACAAAGTGACAAAAGAAAACACAAAAACGACAAAAAAAGCAAGGCTCATCAGAGCACTTGCTGACGGCTGCCTACTCGAGCGCCATCTTGGACTCCTCTGGCTCTTTTGATGATTGCATATGGCTCGCCGATAAATATTACATATTATAATACATATTGTCGTTTTTTCCATCGTTCATTTCCCATTGGGGCTGCAGTTGGCGGAAAGCGCAATTTTGATTGGATGACACTGACCTAGAATGGCCTAAAGCGCCATGTTGATTGGATGATAGTGGCTGTCATGTTGAAACAGGTAAACGCCCCTTTAAATGAGCCCAACTTGTGCACTTCAGCCTGAATGCACCGGAGCATTAGAGGAGAGAAAATGTTCTGATTCTAATTTGCAATGAAACAATACCATCGATGAAACAGTCGAATATCAGTGACATTTTAACAAGCACCATGTTAACGTTAGCATCGACATACTTCTGCGAGAAGTACATTGCAGATAGCAAGTGTGGAAGCTTATGAGCCGTGTGCAGGCAAGCTAGCAGTAACTTCGCCTCTGGACCGGCAAAGTGAATTTCATTCCGATCGTTTTCCTGGATTTTTACCAAACGCGAGGAACGGAAAACCATTCATGTTAACGGTGAGTACTTTCACAAAGTTATTTTAAATAATACATTCTGATATTTTGTTGAAAAGCGAGCGTT
Organism: Hippocampus bargibanti; assembly: GCF_051943395.1. NCBI lineage: Eukaryota > Metazoa > Chordata > Actinopteri > Syngnathiformes > Syngnathidae > Hippocampus > Hippocampus bargibanti. Next base: position 21,829,238 of record NC_142735.1, read on the forward strand.
TGTATGCGTGCGCGCGTGCGTGTGGCTCTCGCTGAAAAACATTTCTAAATATTTTACTTTTATGGCTCTCTCTCTCTAGTCAAAAAGGTTCCCGACCCCTGGTGTAAACTGTCTTACAGCAAAAATTTTAGTTCACTGATGAAGCTTTTCGGATGCGGAGTAAAACGTCCAACACCTCCAAAGTACAGATGACGGCTGAAGAAACCTTTTCATTGATCAACATCTAGTTATTAATGTCTATTGTTTTCGTACTTTTTTGGGTCAAGTTGTCCTCCAAAGACCTGATTGGCAAATTTCACAACTGGTCTGTTAGCAACCCGCTAATGACACTCACCTCAGTTGCTGGTTCTTCCTGATAAAAGCTTTTCAGATTTATCTTGCTATAGTTTTTTTTCTTGTTTGTTATTTTGTTTGTTTGTTTCACAAAACGCAGAATCTGAAACAAATGTTGACAATAATACGGTATAGCACAAATAAAGTGTCCTTGAGAGCTTTGAAAGGTGCTGATAAAACCGTATCGTTATAAGAAAAACGCATAGAATACTTTTTTTACTTGATTGCATAAACTGCTGAGCAAGGGTCACGACGTCAATGTGACGTAAGTCAAAGCAACATCTTGGACTCGTGTTTTGACGTCACGAGCACCACGCCGCCTTGAAACATCGCAGTCCACTCTACATGCACTAACGACAAGAGGTGAGCGTTTTGATACATCTAGTTTTATTACTACGACAAAGTCTCCAAATCGTAGTCATTCCAGGCGTACACGAAAATTCAGAAGACCGCAAAATTTGACCACAGGTTTTCTGGAGTGTCATGAACGTCTCATTTCTGTTTCGTCTTGTCATTCTCAATTTACTCGATTAGAATATTGCTTTTTGCGTGCTTTTATATTATATAAGGAATGGCATATTAGATTATTAGTAAAACAATGGTGTTGTTTTTAAAAACATTTGTGTCACAGTGTTGCCTGATGGTACCATGTTAGCAAATAGCTGGATGTCCGATTGTACCTGAATGCGCCTCGCCTCATCACCGCTTTGATGTTTTTGATTTTCATGTGAATCCCACAGTTTTGTCCGACCGTTGTGTGGTTTGCGGAAACTTCTAGGAAGAAACCCAGTGCGAAACAACAGAGGGTTCGAAAGGCGGATTATGTCCATGGACGCGTCACGTGCGAGCTAACCCGACAGGTGCACCGCGGTTTCCAGATAGTTCGCCTCAACCGTCGAGCCCAGGTCGGTGATCCTCGCCTACCGGGAAAGACAGCCTCGCTTTTGGCCGCAGAACTTCTACAACAAGCCGCCTACCGTCTCCTTGATCAAGGTGAGTACGACTGCACCCAAATCACAAGGTCCCTGAGCCTGCTGTCGTTATCAAGCTTGCTTTTGTTGACTTTGTTATCTTGTACTTTGGACTTTAATACAAAAGTAACAACTTGTCGCAACATGACATTTTCTGATTCAGTTGCATTTTTTTATCAAACTTTTTTACCCACGGTTAATGGAAATGTAGATTATAACACAATATGGTGTCTCACTCAGTACTGTATATTGTAATACCCTCTTCAAAGTAGCCCAGCCCTCAAACACGCAATTTAGAAGCACCAGACAATACAATACATATTGATTTATACAGCGCTTTAACAACAGCCGGCTGTAACAAAGCGCTTAACATGGACAGCTATCATAAACAGGAAATAAAGCAGTCACAAAAATAGTAAAAAGCACCAGGTAGTAAAACCAAAATCAAGTCGCAATCATGCCGAGTCAAAGGCCATCATGCCGAGTCAAGGGTACAAGTTAGTTTTGAGATGGGTTTTAAAGTTGGGTAGTGAGGGGGCCGAATGTTCAGTGGCAGGTCATTCCATAGAGTGGGACCAGCAACGGAAAAGGCTCGATGCCCTCTGAGCCTCCGTTTAGTCTTCGGCACATCTAATAATGGCTGGTCAGCAGACCTGAGGCGTCGGGAAAGTGTGTAGTGCTGGATGAGCTCGGAGGAGCGAGGTCATTTCAAGATTTGAAAACAAATAAGTTCTTAAAAAGAACTAAAATGTATAGGGAGCCAGTTAAAGGATGCCAGAGTGGGAGTGATGTGCTCCCTCTTACGGGTACCAGTCAAGAGGTGACCAGCAGCATTCTGGACCAGCTGGAGATGCTTCAAGGAGGATTGGCTGACTCCAAAGTAAAGCACATTACAGTAATCGAGCCGAGATGTGACAAAGGCATGAATTACTGCTCATGAGAAAGGAGATGTTTTATTTTAGCCAGTTGCCGATGATGAAAGAAGCCAGATTTAACAACAAAATTTGTCGGTCAAGTTTAAAGTCACTGTCCAGCTTAAGACCCAAAATTGAGACTGTTGACTTCAGATAAGGAGCCATGGGACCCAAGTCTTCAGGGTGAGATGTACATGGGCACCTGGGACCAAATAGTATCACTTTTGTCTTTTCATTGACGTTCAAGAAGTTTCTCCAGTGTCATTGGCCAGGAGGATGTCATTAGAAACCCGTAACAGGGCTGACTCTGCTATGCACCTGAAGGAAGAAAAAATGGTTATTGGTGTCCTGAGCTGACTCATATATAGTTTCATTTTTTGCTTTTCACATTGATTGTTTTGTATTCGCTTTTTTGCTTCTCACACATTGATTGTTTTGTATCTGAGTCGAAACACCTGGGTCGGTTACACTGGCACAATCGGTCACACTGACCAAATTTGTTTTGGTTTTGAAAACTGCAGGTTCTCACACGCCTTTGTGTGCCTGCCAAAAATTGCTCGTTAGTCCGGGGCAGAGGAAAAGGAGGAGGAATGACTTATCTCCTGCGTGGACAGGCTGGCCACCTGTCTTAGCAAAGAGTGGGTCTATAAGATGGGGTTTTCCTCAATATTGGTTAGAGTCTGCTGTGAACTGTGCACGAGTGTCCAGCTTTGGGTTTTCCAGTCCAGATTACTCTACCGGGGTGTATTTGCCGGCTCTCCGCCCTCTGTCAACGGTAAGGTATACTATTCTGGATCTTAACCGTGATGGAGTCTTTACGTGGGGGCATAGAGGTGACAGTTTGTGTCTAGCGTAATTACTCGTGATCGGGAAATGCTGTAAATTGCTGTGTGTTTTATCAATAAATACATATTTTTATATATATGCAGTCGTTATTTGTGGTCATTTCTCTGCTGCGATCTCTCCGAACCTGTAACAAGGCAATTTTTCATAAAACAGCACCTGACAGCAAGATGTTATGTTCATCCAAGAAAGATTTCATCTGCATGCGTACCACTTTTTCGAGCAATTTTGAAATGACAGGCAGTTGGGAAATGGGCCTAAAATTTACAAATTACCGTATGAACACCAAGAGGCGCTGTTGGACAAAAGATTACTGTACTTACCGAAGAGGAAGAGACAAGCCTGATAGTTTACAGGTTGCTCAGACATCGATCAGACTGTTCTATACAAAATCAAGTTAGAATATTTTTTTCCAGTGAAAAGTAAAGAAGTGTTAAAAAAAATATAATATACCAATCAAGTGACTGTCATCATCATCAAGGACGCTGAGCAAGCATTTTGTACAATACATCGTTATTTATATTCACCGTCTACTGGATTGGTGGGAAGGCATTCTGTGTTTTCATTTCGGACTAATTGTATTATTGAATTTGCCATGTCGTGTACGTCCCCACAGCGCCATCCCTACTATGGCATCAGGCTTGTCGGACCAGTCTAACGTCCTGCAAGAGGAGCTGACCTGCTCTGTGTGCTTGGACGTCTTCCACGACCCGCATCTGCTTCCATGCGGCCACAACCTTTGTAAGATGTGCCTGGATCGGCTGCGTCTGTTACCGGGTCAGAGCCACTTCCAATGCCCAGAGTGCCGCGACAGTCACCGCTGCAACAGGAGGTTTCAGAAGAACTTCAAGCTGGCCAACATAGCTTCTGACTTCCGCCGCCGGCGCAGAGCGGCCAACGCCGCGGCCAATGCGTCGGCGCAGGCTTTTAAAGATTGTGTCGCAGGCATCCCCGTTGGCCAGCGAGACTGCATCCCGTGTGACTACTGCCCTCCCGCCATAGAGTTGTCAGGCGCCGGCGCCTCTGCAGATGCTGGCGGCTCGCAAGAAAAAGGAGACATGCAGCCGGGTGCCACCACCTCCAACATAGCAATCAAAATGTGCCTCAAGTGTGAGGTGTCCATGTGCCCGGAGCATGTGAAGCCGCATCTGGATCTGCCAGTGTTTCGAGAGCATCCACTTACAGAACCCATAAGGGACTTCTGGAAGAGAAAATGCCCTGACCATGATGAGATCTTCAAGTATGTGTCGGAAAAGGTGTACAATTTATGTAGACTTGACAACACTCCCTTAGAAAGTCACTTCCGCTTGTTCTGCAGGTACTACTGCCTCCATGATGAAGTGTGTGTGTGCAACGCATGCACCATTGAAGAACGTCATGCGAGACACAAAATCAAGACACTGAAGGAAACCATGGTTGACATCAAGGTGCGACACGCCGCTTTCATGAGGCTTCCTCATAAATTTGCTGTAATCTAATTTATACGTTCAATCTTGAGGCAACATAATGTCGCACGGCACCCGCAGAATAAAGGAAGAAGCGGTGTTTTATGAATCACACATTTGATAGGGTTAATTTTAGGGATGTTATGATCATCAAACGTTACATGAAATGCTACGTCCCGCCTCTTGTTGAGGCGGCCAATCGGAGTTGTGGCCGTAAGGTGGTTGGTGCCTGTAGCGGGGGCAACCCCCGTACTTGCTGGTGGACCCCAGCAGTAAGGGATGCCGTAAAGCTGAAGGAGTCCTATCGGGCCTTTATGGCCTGTGGGACCCCAGAGACAGCTGACTGGTACTGATCAGCCAAGCGAAATGCAGCTTCGGTGGTCGCCAAGGGGAAAACTCGGGCATGGGAAGAGTTCGATGAGGCCATGGAAGCCGACTTCCGGACGGCTTGAGGAAATTCTGGTCCACCATCAGGTGTCAGGAGAGGAAAGCAGTGCCCCACTACCTGGGTACAATGAGGATGGGGCGCTGCTGGCCTCAACTCTGGACGTTGTGAGCCAGTGGGTAGAATACTTCGAAGACCTCCTCAACTCCACCAACATGCGCCTTCCTTGGAGGAAGCAGTGTCTGGGGACTCCGAGGTGGGCTCTTCGAGCTGAAGACACCTATGTGTTTTAAAAGCTCCTCGGTGCCAAGGCCCCAAGGGTGGATGAGATCCGCACGGAGTTCCTCAAGGCTCCGGATGTTGTTGAGCTGTCTTGTTGACAGGCCTTTGCATGGTCATCAGGGAGAGAGCCGCTGGATAGGCAGACCTTTTAAAAAAGGGAGCGGAGGGTGTGTTCCAACTACAGAGGGATCACACGCCAGCCTCCCTGCTAAGGTCTATTCAGGGGTTCTGGAGGGGGCGGGTCTGTCAGGAAGTCAAGCCTCAGATTGAGGAGGAGCAGTGTAGTTTTCATCCCGGCCGTGGAACAGTAGACCAGCTCTACACCCTTAGGGTGCATCCTTGAGGGTGCATGGGAATTCGCCCAACCAGTCTACGTGTGCTTTGTGGGCTTGGAGAATGCGTTTGATCGTTTCCCTCGGGGAGTTCTGTGGGGGGTGCTTCGGGAGCGAGGTGCCGAAACCCCTGATATGGGCCGTTCGGTCCCTATACGGACGATGACAGAGTTTGGTTCGCATTGCCGTCAGTAAGTCGGAATCGTTCCCAGTGAAGGCTGGGCTCCGCCAAGGCTGCCTTTTGTCCCCGATTCTGTTCATCACCTTTAGGGACAGAATTTTTAGGGGCAGCTGAAGTGTTTAAGGGTTCCGTTTTGGTGGCCTTGGTATAGCATCTCTGCTTTTTTTACATGATGTGGGGCTGCTCTTCTCTCAGTGGAGCGTTTCTCAGCCGAATATGAAGCGGGTGGGATGACAATCGGCACCTCCAAATCACACCACACAGGGACAGGCATAGTATGGACTTGTGAAAAGAAGTGCTTGACGGAGCCATTTTGCTGCCCTTTCTTTAGCAGGAAGTTTTACGCAAGCAGCTGAAAAAGACCCAAAAGAAGTATGCCATTGCCAAGAGGACGTTCCACGAGCACGCGGAGAAGGAGAAAGAGAACAAGGTGAGAAGGGAGGCTTCGACATGTCACGTGATCCGTTCATTCCCGTGACACCCCCCCCCCCCCTCCTCCACCAATAGAAATTAATGGGGGACTCCGAGGCCTGCTTGACCAGACTACGTCAGGATCTGGAGGAGAAAGGCTCTGCCTTTGTGAACCGACTGATGGAGTGCGTGCACACCAACTGCGAAAGCAATCGGGCCATCATCCAGAAGAACATCACCCACATCTGCCAGGACCTGACACGTCTCCAGGAGGTGCGTTGCGTCATCGAAGGCCTACAGGAGGAAAGCGATCCGTTCCGCTTTATCGAAGTGAGTTAGTTCTCCAACAAGTTTGTCCCCACCAGTCCGTCTCTTGGTTTCATAACCGTGTCTGATGTTGTGACCCCGCCCCCTCTTACAACCAGGCTTACAAGACCACAAAAAAACAGTAAGTATCACATTCTGCATTGCAATGTCATATGGATGCTCTCGTGCAGGGGTCGGGAACATATGGCTCGCGAGCCATATATGGCTATTTTGATGATTGCATCTGGCTCGCCGATAAAACGAAAGACATATTCTCGCTTTTTTGCTGTTCATTTCCTGTTTGGGCTGCAGTTGGCGAAAAGTGCAATTTTGATTGGATGATACTGACCTAGGTTGGTAGAAAGCGCAATTTTGATTGGATGATACTGGCCATTCATTTGAAACAGGTAAACACCCCTTTTAAATCAGCCCGACGAGTGAAAAAATGACTAATTGTACACTACATGTACTGTAAATAGAATGGACCAAAAGATTCGCCTTTGTGGAGAGAAATGGTTCTGATTCTAATTTGCAATGAAACTACCATCGATGAAACAGTCGAATATAAGTGGCACTTTGACAAGCCCCATGCTAACATTAGCATCAATATACTTCTGTCAGAGACAGCAGAAAGCAAGTGTGAAAGCTAATGAAGTGTGCAGGCAAGCTAGCAGTAACTTTGCGTATGGAGTTGACTTTCATTCCAATCGTTTGGCTGCATTTTTACCAATCATGAGGAAGAGGAAACCATTCACGTTAATGGTGAGTATGATCAGTTATTTTAAAGAATTCATTCTGACATTTTGTTGAAAAGTGGCCGCGTGTGCGTGCGTACGTGCGGCTCTCACTGAAAAACATTTTGAAATATTTTACTTTATGGCTCTCTTCGTCAAACAGGTTACCTACCCCTGCTCTAGTGTCATTGGAGAACTTTTTTTGTTTTTGAGGCGGGTTTCATGTTTGTTTCCGCACTCCAGATGTCGTAAACTGCTAAAGAACAACATGTTCCGTCCTGCATACGTGGAAATAAAACCAGAGGATCTGAGCTTCATGATGGAAGAGGAAATGGCAAAGTTCCTCAACCAGGATATTACCTTTTACATATTAGCTGCCATCAACTTGATATGTAAGCCAGTCCATCCACTCCCATCTTGACCTGTGCGGCCACAATTGCAAATGTGTTCTTCCATCAGGTCAAAACAATGATAATGATGAGGAACCCAGGGAGACAGACGTCAAAGCTGATGACGGCATTGACCTTGATGACGACAGCGAGGAATTGTTGACTGATGATGAGGAAACTGAGGAGGAGGAGGAGGAAGAAGAGGAAGAGCTGGAAAATGTCAGTCATGAACTGAGTGATTCAGATGACCTTTACATTCCCGAAGAAGACGAGGAGGAAGCGTCAGAAGATGGTGAAGAGGAGGGGGAGGAAGCTCAAGAAGAGCACTATGAAGATGGGGAAGAGCAAGATTAGGCACACATGCGGACATGCACGCACAGCAGAATGTAGAATCCAGGGCTGTGGCTCTGCTATGGTCTTTTTTTTTTTAACTCTGTCACTGAGTTTTTGACTCATTAAAAAAACATTTACTTGGAATCTTGACTCAAATTTCCCTTGTGGTGGTTTCACTGTATCAGTGCTTGCATGGCTTTTATCCTCCCACATTTAAAAAACAAATTACATTAATTGCAGACTAGATTGAATGTGACCGCTTGTTTGTCAAAATCACGAATGGCGTCAATATCGGCAACCGGTGATCAGCCCAAGGTGAGCTTCGCCTTTTGGTTCTCGCCCAAAGCCAACAAGAGACTGGAATTGTGAGTACTTATCACACGAATATCTTCATACATGTGAGTTAGTCAAATATGTAGTTTAAAGATACATTTTGTGTGCAGAAATAGAATAGTTTGCATTGTGCCAACAAGATCAGCAACTGATTGTGTTGCGTTTTATTCCAGTGGTGCAATGTTCCCTTGAGCAAGAAATTTTGCACTTTAAAACTTGCACTTTATTGGATTTGCCTTTATTAGTCTCGCAGTGGAGAAATTTACATTTCACAGCAGCAAAGTTATGAAAGGAATGAAAGTAGAAAAACAAAATACAGGAGGTGCTGGAAAGGCAGCCACTCTCGCTGCGCCGTCTTGAAGTTTTTGTGCATCCTCTTCTCTCACACCAGCTACCTTCATGTCTTCTTTGACAACACCCATAAACCTCTTTTGTCTTGCCCTCGGTCTCCTGCCTGGCAGTTCAAGGCTCAACATCCTTCCGATAGTCACTCTCTTTGTGCTTACAAAATGCTAATGTTAAGTTGAAATATGTTTTGATTCGGGTTATTTTTTTGCAAGTGTTAATAAAAAAAAAGATCGAAATAAAAGTTTGTTTTGTCAGAATTGTTTTGGTAATGCAATTTTCTCAAAATACAGTACGATGTGTAAAATAAGGAAGCAAAAAAATGCACATGCACACGTGCACATCAAGTCACACGCACGAGGAAAGAAATGGAAGTACTAGCTTCCGGTTGTGTCCTGCTGCGACGTCTTTTCAAAATTATTTTGTGAAATAATAGTGTTGTGTGTGTTTGGGTGTTTTGTCTTCCTGACGAGTTAAATGTTAAAAAAAAGTCACGGATTTTATCCAATGCACGGACTCGTAAAGGAACGTACTAGCTTCCGGTTACTTCTCCTGATTAGCACTCTGAATAGCAACCATTGGTCATCGTTGCGATGAATACTTATAATAATATTGTTGTGCGAAATATTTCGGTGTTTTTTTTTTGTTTTTTTTTTACAAAATAGTTAAATGTTTAATTAAAAAAAATCGGATTTTGTCCCATACACGGATACGCGAAGGAACGTACCGGCTTCCGGTTAGTTTTCCTCATAAGAAATTCTAATAGCAACCAGTGCTCATCGTTGTGTTGCACAAGTCTTCAGATATGAATCCTGTCTTCCAAACTTGTTCAAATATGAATCCTGTCTTACGAAAGGTATGTATTTTGCGTCTGTATCTATGTACGTATGTGTAACAGTCGCTGATTGTTCTGTTTTCAAAAGGTCATTGACTTTTGCTTCCTTCATGTTGGGTCAATCGCAAAAGTGATTCCTATTTTAAAATAGCTTATATGAAACGTCGAATAACAATCACCACGTAGTCTGGTTTTTGGGGGGAGGCTGGGTTATTCCCTATTTACGCTTTGTAGGACTAAACAGATGACAACAGTCCAAAAGATATCGAAATGACATTTAAAGATAGGAATCAGAAAGCCCATCCATTTTCCGTACTGCTTATTCCTCATTAGGGTCCCGGGCGGGGGCGGTGCGGGAGCCTGTCTCAACTGTCTACCGGGTCGGTAGTCGAAATTCTCCCTATGTGTGAGTGTGAGAGTGACTGTTGTACGTCTTTGTGTGCCCTGCGATTGGCTGGAAGATGGAAGATGGATGGATGGATGGATGGATGGATGGATGGATGGAATCAGAAAGCCTTTAATAATCCCACAATGGGGACACTTTGAATCTACAGCTGCAAAATTGAAAGGGGGGTCAAAAGATAAAACAAAGTATTCTATGCATATACAAATGTCAGAAGACTGACATGTTTAACTGTGCAAAAAAAAACACAAAAGAACTGTACATAGTGCAACAATTAAAAAAAAGCCCATTTTGACATCATGCATTATTACATTTAAAATATAAATGATCCCCGTCATACGTAACAGTACCTAAAAAAACATATTTTTATTATCTAACAAAGAAACTGAAACATGAATGTTTTTCTATGTCAACACAAGTTTTGAGCTATTTGACCAGCACCTTTACTAGATGTATAAACATTTCCCGACACTGTTACCTTTATTATGTATCGTCACTACTGTCATCAACTCTGTATCGTTAATCAGGGGCAGACTGACTTGTATTTGACCTTTTCAACAAGTAAACATAATACACTTGTAGCAGCAAACAGTTTGGATTCCCACTTGTGGCTGCTTCTTGCCTTCCTTTTTGTGTTATCCCTTATCGCACTTAACCCTCATATTATGTTAAAAAAATCATGTTGATTATGTTGTGGTTCATTTTTGCCAGTATGTAAAACTCCACAAAGAGACACAACATATTTTCTATCCCAGTGGGATATTTTAGAACTGTTTTCAAGAAAGGAAAAGAAAAGGTTATCCAGTGCTTTAGTCAACACAAAAATGGAAATGGGTCAAATTGACCCCTTAACATAATATGAGGCTTAATAGATTTTTTTTTTTGTATGAATCAGGTGCTCAGCCAAGCGATGTTACTCTGCAGGCAAGTACCGCAAATTGCTCCGATTAGAACTTCCATTTGTGTTGACTTCTTTTTATTTTTGAAGGGCTCCAGCGTGCTCCCGACTTCCTGCATGGGGTAAGGTCACACGAGAAATGCACATTAGTGTATGACTTCTACCTGTTGGTTATGTGACATGTTGCTATGTGGCGTGTAGGAGGTGTGGCTCAGACACAAGAAAGGCGATATAGAGGCAGTCCGACCGAAGGCATCGGGAGATGGCGGCATCTGTTATCCAAAGAGGCGGTCAGTGGCGGCCTCAAAGCTTGAATGCAATTTCATCACCACGCCTCTGAAATAATTCAGCTTCATATTCAGCCCAAAAAAAAGAAAGAGAAGCATCAAATGCAGAACATCACGGCCCCTACAGGCGTGGCGTACGGCACCCTCAACGTCAATGTGTCGGGCTATGACATGACGGTGGTGGAACACTACGCTCAGTATATCCACAACCTCTGCAACCGCCTCGGCATCAGTGTGGCAGAAAGGTGACTTTGGGGAAAATAAGGCTTTTGGTTGGTGAAAAGCTGTTGAGGTATGAAATCCTGTGTACATTGTTCCTCCCGCTCAGCTATGCGCTGCCGACAGAAAGCACAGAGGTGATGCTGATGCAGGAGAGCGGCACCAAGATGTACATCGACTCACTCCTTAAGACGCATAAACGTGTCATTCAGGTAAAACATTCGAGAGTTGGGTGGGAAAACATGTTCCCACTTGAGTCAAATCAGTTGATGCGATCGTGTTGCGCATTTTAAATGACGTTTCGCAAAGGCTTATATTCAGTTGCGTTTTCTCAAAATAAACCAGTTAAATGAAGTTTATTGTCAAACATGACCAAACTCCTTGGTAATGCTACACTCGCAGTTAAACAGCTTGAATGCGACGTTGTGTCCCATCTTAATGGATGTCCTGGTGAAGAACCAGCCGGAGGGGGTCAACCTGTCAGTCAAGGAGGTGAGTTGGCTTTGCTGGATGACCTCCTCTCTCATGTAAACAACACCATGTCTCCATTTGTCTTTTTACCCACAGCACACGGAGGCCGAGTTCCTAGCCCGCTTCAAGGCACGGCCCGAGCTGGAGGGTCTCGTGGCTCAGATCGGCCAATAAAAAGAAGTCATAAAAATACTGCTTGTGTGTAAAATTTGTTTTGGCATTGTGTGCTAAATTTATAAAAATAAAGTCTGTGAGCTGTTCCCTGATTTTTCTTTTATTCCTCATGGGGGAAACACATTCATGATCGAGTGGGAATTAATTGTTGATTTAAACTGAACATTTACTCTCCCCCACTTTGTGTTCAGTGTTCGTTTCTTTGGCAGGAAGCTGACTCGGGCCGATGCATGTTTATGTCAATCGTATGCGAGACAGGCGGCATCAAAAGAAGAAGTGAAAGTTGCAAATTACATGTGACATCACATAACGTTTTTGGGGGAGTGGGGGTCATCACATCAGGTCTAAAGCTGGAACGTGGAAGAGGAAAACCCAGCCGTGATAACCGCACATCTGGTATCGAATGTGTAAGTGCTTTTGAATTTGCATAGCTTTTCAAAAACTAAATGAGTTAACGCTGTGATTGAATCTGTCATCTCATGGCATCTCTCATTTCCTCAGTCCTGCACTGATAAAAATGGGGCAAAAGGTTCTCTTGTTGATGCTACAACATCTATTCCTCGTTGAAGTGGACTGTACTTTCGTAGCTCTCAGTGTACCTTCGGTTGAAAAAATAAATTTTGGCAAGCTAAAAGCCAAGAGCATTCATAATATTTACATTACTTTTCAAGAAACAGTTAATTTACAAAAAAAAATATTGTTGAGTAGCAGATATGTTAGCGGCTAACAGTGCTAATTACCTTGTTAGCTGCTTGCTGACGGTGCTGGTTAATTATCACGGTGTCCTGTGTTCTGAATAGTTCAGGACAAACTGATAAAAGTATCACTTTGGCGTCCTCTGGTGGGATTTTTATCGTGTTAAATTTCATTCATGGTGTGTAAATGTCAAGTTGTAAGTATAATGACCTCATATTTTGTGTAAAATGTTAATGTGTATATTTTTTCCCTCGTGTATGATATCAAATCAGCTATTATTGATGAACCTGTCACTTTTGTAACAAAACAATTGGCTACATGCTATTAGCATCTTGTCGTGACTGTAAAGTGTCCTTGAGAGTTTTGAAAGGCGCTTATAAATGAAATGTATTATTATTATTATTATTATTATTATTATTATTATTAAATTATCTTTAAAGTCATTTGTTCACAGATGTTCATTATTATTGGCAAGCCTTGTTTCCTATCATCATAGTCAATAGTATGTTATTTCTACTTATCTATAATCAATGAGAAGTTTGGTTCTTTAGGTATTTTTCGAATTGGCACCATCGTGGTCCATTCACTTGTACAAATGTTGTCAGCTAGCCATGAATGGCAATTGCTGCCTTGTTAGTTGTGTCGGTCAATTACCGTGGAGCTACAAACTGTATCATTGTCCGCTAGCTCATTGCTAGACCGAGAATGAGAAATTAATTTTCCAAAAATGAGTTGGATGTTCACAGAAATTTCTGTCTTGATCAAGTGAAACAATAATGAACTTCATGGCAAATGTCATGTTAATAGCTACAGACTTTCAATACTGAGAGAGATATTTGTTTGACTTTATATAAACTATGTGAGGTCCCGGTCAGAGACTGAATGGGCGAAATGTGGCCCACATGTCGTTCTTTGACCATAGTCTGTGCTAGTCTAATGATTGACAGCTCGAGGTTGTCTCATAGCTCATATAGAGTCAAGTGTCCCACATCAGCGACCGGCTATGGGATGACATTCGAATTGGTGCCAAGATGAGTCATGAGCCACTGTTAGAAGAGAAACTGATCAAACGATCGCAGCAGAAGAGGAGGATGTCTCCACTCAACTATAAGGAGAGACTGTTTGTCCTAACCAAGAACAGCCTCACGTACTATGACGGCAGGGCCGAGGTAAAGCTTTTCTTTTGTCACCATTTGTGCAAAGGAAGTAAAGCGCAGCTAAGGAATTATGTTCTTGTCATCGGCAGAAAAAGTTCCAGAGAGGCTCTATTGAGTTGAGTTGCATCCGATGTGTGGAGGTGGTCAAGGATGAGGGTGGGCTCAACTCCTGCCGGAACAAATATCCTTTCCAGGTTCGCCGTGTGACCTCATTTGCGAAAATTGAGCTTTTTTTTAATATCAGCACAACGACACCGAAAGAGCGCAAAAAACAAAACAACAACAAAAAAAGCAAATTTATCATCAAGCGTGTCTTATGGTGTATCCAAAAAGTCTTCACCATGCTTCACCTTTATACACGTTACAGACGGTCCCCACCTTACGAACGAGCGGTCGTTCGAAAGGAGAATTTGTTCATAAGTTGCTTCAGTGCTATATTTTGTTTGGAATGTATGTTTAAGTCAAACACTGAACGGGGCAGTATAAAACACAGACGCTCTAACAGTCGTAAAATAAATTCCCACCTACTGTAGTACGACAAAATATATCCTTGGGTCTGCAGTAAGCCATTACTGAAGCTGCTGCCATTATTTTTTGTTATGCATCACGTCCTCCTGGAGCATCAACTGGGAAAAGGGATTTCCTCCCCGCCCACGCACTCTACGCAGCCAATCATAAGCGAGCTCAGCCGATTGGGGCCTGAACTTGTTGGCAACACTTCGGCATCGCCGGGCGCTGATTGGTCAGCCTTGGTGTCCGTCAAGTAAACATCCAGCCCTTGAAACCTCAGATATGTCTGTGTGCGTCTAGCACAGTACGCAGCCAATAGCAAGCGAGCTTGGCTGGAAAAAGGCACGCAATACAAAATCTTACAGCCTATCTGTCCGAACATTTTTCGACATGCAGTACCGGTAAAAATGTTCGAATGTAACTCGAATGTTTGTAAGTTGGGGAGCGTCTGTACAACCTAGTCCAGAAAGTGGTTGAATAGGTTGTATAACAAACAATGAAGTGAATATAATAAATCTATTTTTGTAATTCCTTACAAATGTATTCAAACGGGAAGTCAAGTCAAAAATGTTTGAGTCTAAAGTCAGCATTTTGATTAACATTGCGTTTGTGGAATATGATTTTACCGGTAAGCGGCTAACCTGGGGCGACCATTTTGTCACTTGAACTGAAAATGACATCACAAAATCTAAGCTTAAGTCACGGTCACTCACAGCTGGCTTACCTGTTTTCTGGGTTTGTTCACGCGATGTTCGCAAGCACCTGCTATTATCAATTTTTGGTCACATCAACAAAGTGAGTAACACATTGCAAACTTCTCTGACAAGTCCAATGCTTCCAAAAAGTTACTTGAGTGAATGCAAGAGATTAAACGTGCAATTTGTTGTTGTTTGAAAACAATTATACAGGTGGTGCACAACACCAACACACTTTATGTGTTCACACCAAGCCATGACAGCCGGAGTGCCTGGGTCCAGCGAATGAAAGAGGGTCAGTTCGCTTTGCTTTTTTTTTCTTTTTTTCCAACATTCGACCCGTGAGTCACAGCAACTTTGTCGGGCGACACCCTTTTGCAGAGATCCGAGACAACCCGGAGGTCCTGACCAAGTTCCACCCGCAGTTCTGGTGGGAAGGCGAGTGGCTTTGCTGCCGTCAGGTGGAGAAGCAGGCCCCGGGGTGTGAGGAGTACAACCCGTTTGGAGATGGTGAGCGGTCGCCGTTCAATCATTCCAAAATCTTGCTCAAACAGTATACGACACAATTTGCACTCTCACTCTTCTTCTTTCCGTTCCTCTTTTGTAGCTTCCAGGAAACCGCTGCCGCCGATTCCCGCCGAGGACGGCACATATGGGAGGGTAACCGCCCACCCGTGCATTACCCGCACACGCCCAAAAGCTCACATCTAGACGCCCCTTACCCACCCTCCACCCCTCCCTCCCTTCTTCCCTCCCACAGTACCCACAACCTCAACTTCCCGAGCCTTGTGACGATGATGACGACGAGACGGTGGTGGCACTATATGACTTTGAGGGCAGTGAGCCGCATGATCTGAGTCTTGTCAAAGGAGCCGAATACGTCATCGTGGAGCGTTGTGATGTCAACTGGTACAAAGCGCGCAACCAGGACGGGTACGTTGGCAGGTCTTGGCACCATTTGCATTAGTTAGATGCAAGATTGATAGATGCATAGTTGTTGTTTTTTAACTCTTCTGATATTCCATGTGAGTTTGTGTTACTTCCGGGTTGAGTGAACGCTGGCGCGAATGGCTGCCGCTGCTCACCCACACAAAAAAGTTATTATCCCATGACTGTAAAGTGTCCTTGAGACTTTTGAAAGGCACCTGGAAATAAAATGGATCATCATCATCATCATCATCATCATCATCATCATCATCATCATCATCATCATCATCATCATCATTTTTCTACTTACACAGGGAGGAAGGCTACATTCCGAGTAACTATGTCACAGAGAAAAAATCCGGCAACCTGGCCCAATTTGCGTGAGACATTTTAATCACTTTTAGCGGGAAGGATGAGCCGTTTAAAAGCATTCAGATGAATATGTGTGTGTGTTTTGTGCGTGTGTCTCCGTCATGCGTACAAGATGGTACAGCAAGCATGTAAACAGGAACAAAGCTGAAGAACTCCTGCGGAAAGAGGTGAGGAATTTTGGGTGTCCTTTCTTGAAAGGTTTGTTCCCTGTGCGGAGTTTCCATGTTCTCCCCGGGCCTTTGTGGGTTTTCTCCTGGTATTCCGGTTTCCTCCCACATTCCAAAAACATGCATGGCAGGCTAATTCAACACTCTTGAGTTGTCCCTTAGTGTGAGTGTGACTGCGAATAGTCGCTTGTCTCTATGTGCCCTGCGATTGGCTGGCAAGCGGTTCAGAGTGTCCCGCACCTACTGTCCAAAAACATAGGCTCCAGCACCCCCCAAGACCCTAAGCAGATCAAAAATGGATGGATGTGTTTAAAAATGCTCGTGTGCATGTGATGACCATACTGTCTGCATTTGTCGCCCTCTACAGGACAAAGAGGGCACCTTCATAGTCAGAGAGAGCAGTACCAGGGGAATTTACACAGTGTCGCTCTACAGCAAATCTGTGCCAGTGTAAGCGCATCACGCTCCCGCCTAATTGATGACAAAAGGTGTTACTATGGTGGTTTGGTTTTCAGGAACGGAAGCGGTGCGATTAAACATTACCGCATCAGGGAAACCAAATGCTCGCCCAAACAGTTTTACCTAGCAGGGAAACACATGTTCCAATCCATCGCTGAACTTATTACGTATCATCAACACAACGCGGCAGGTGCGACTCAGAGATTCCGTTGGTCAACAGTAAAAATGTTCTCAAGCGTAGTAAATGACTTGCCGCGTAACGATAACAGAACACCTCTCATCTCATCAGGCCTGGTTACCAGATTGAGATATCCTGTCGGGAAGCAGGACAAGTCCGCTCCGTCCACAGCTGGCTTCAGCTACGGTGGGACTTGTTCTTATTATTATTCTTTTTCTTATTGTTATTCTTCGTAATTTTCTTCTTATTCTCATTTGTATTTTTATCTTCCTTTTTTATTTTTATTCTCCTTGTTTTATTTTTATTCTTATTCTTCTTATTTTTATTCTTATTCTTATCAAATTGTTTTTAGTTTTATTCTTATTTTATGTTTTATTATTTTTATTGTAGTTCTTATTCTTATTATTTTATTCTTATTTTTCTTTGTATTTTTATTATCCTTATTCTTTTTTATTTATTTATTAATTTAGTATTTTTATTCTTTTATTCTTTTTATTTTTCTTCTTATTCTTCTCATGTTGATTCTTATTGTTGTTATTTAAATCTTTATTTTTATTCTTATTCTTCTTATTTTTATTATTATTTTTACTTTTATTCTTTTTTTAATTGTAATTCTTATTATGTTTTACTTTATGGTTTTTATTTTTCTTCTGATGTTTTGTCTTATTTTTCTTCTAATTCTTCTTATGTATATTCTTATTTTTGCTGTCCTTATTTTTATTTGTATTTTAATTTCTATTCTTTTTTATTTTTATTCTTTCTACTTCCTATTTTTCCTACTTTCTTCTTCCTTATTCTTATTTTTATTATTTTTATATGTATTTAATATTTTTATTATTTTATTTTTTATTGTTATTCTTTTTATTTTTATTCTTTTTATTTTTATTTCTATTCTTTTTTGTTATTCTTAGTCAGCTTATTTTTATTCTTATTCTTATTTCTATTCTTCTTTTTTCTATTGTTATTCTTCTTATTTTTTATTTGTATTTTAATTTCTATTCTTTTTTATTTTTATTCTTTCTACTTCCTATTTTTCCTACTTTCTTCTTCCTTATTCTTATTTTTATTATTTTTATATGTATTTAATATTTTTATTATTTTATTTTTTATTGTTATTCTTTTTATTTTTATTCTTCTTATTTTTATTTCTATTCTTTTTTGTTATTCTTAGTCAGCTTATTTTTATTCTTATTCTTATTTCTATTCTTCTTTTTTCTATTGTTATTCTTCTTATTTTTTATTTGTATTTTTGATATTCTTATTTTTATTGTTCTCATTTTTCGTATTCTTATTTTGATTCGTATTCTTATTTTTGTTTGTACACTATTCTTTTTATTGTTTTTCTTATCCTTCTTATTATATTGTTGTTGGTATTTTTCTTATTTTTATTTTCATTCTTATTTCTATTCTTCTACTTCTTTATTTTATTCGTGTTTTTGTTATCCTTACTCTTTTTTTATTATTTTATTCATATAATATTTTTATTGTTTTATTGTTTTATTCTCTTGTTATTTTATACTTGTATTCTTTCATTCTTTTCTTATTCATTGTGACACTTGGTCCCATAGAAAAGTGGGAGATCAACCCCAACGACTTGACCTTCATAAAAGAGGTTGGCAGCGGACAAGCCGGGGTGGTGCGGCTTGGCATGTGGAGAGCACAGCACAAAGTCGCCATCAAGGCCATTAAGCCGGGCGCCATGTATGAAGAGGACTTCATCGAGGAAGCTAAGGTCATGATGTACGTTAGAAAGACGTCAAAGAGCCCCACGGGTATAGGCAATGGCATTTTTGGACAGTTGTGTTCTCACCCACCAGGAACTTGTCCCATCCCAAGCTCGTGCAGCTGTACGGCGTGTGCAGCCAGCAACGTCCCATCTACATCGTCACTGAGTTCATGGAGCACGGCTGCCTGCTGGACTTCCTGCGGAGTCGGAGGGGACGCATGGGCGCCGCCTCGTTGCTGAGCGTTTGCCTGGATGTGTGCGAGGGCATGCAGCACTTGGAGAGTAACAGCTTCATTCACAGAGACTTGGGGGCCAGGAACTGCCTGGTGAATGACGCCCTAGTTGTCAAGGTGTCTGATTTCGGAATGGCCAGGTGAGTGTGGCGTCCTTCTCCACTTCTCGAGTCAACAAGGCGGTATTCGCCAATTTCCTGCTTTGTACCGTAGGTACATTTTGGATGACCAGTACACCTCGTCGTTGGGGTCCAAGTTCCCTGTGAAATGGTCGCCTCCAGAAGTTGTCAACTTCTGCAGATACAGCAGCAAGTCTGATGTTTGGTCCTATGGTCTGACACCGCAACCGACCATTCAACTTATTATATTGCACGTTTATCACATGCTGATTCCGTCACTCTGATCGTGCAGGGGTGCTGATGTGGGAGACGTTCACCGAAGGGCGCATGCCATTTGAGCACAGTGACAACCACGAGGTTGTTGCCTTGGTAACAGAAGGTCACCGCCTCTATAGGCCCGAACTTGCCTCCGAGGTTATCTATGACATCATGCACATGTGCTGGCGAGAGGTCAGCCCACCCTTCACCCATGATGTTATTTCTCACTACACCCTCATGAGTCTTTTTTTTTTTCCGTGTCCACAGAGACCCGAGGACCGTCCGTCCTTCTTCCAGCTGTGCCTCACCATCTCTGATGTCCTGGAGGCTGATGGTACACTCGCTAACTGATAGGTGTCCATGAGCAGCCCACAAAGAAGACTGTCCCTTTAAAACACACAGCAAACAAAATGATCACACAACACCTGACCCTCATCCTTGAGAGACAAATGACCTGACAGAGGTGGAATCGAACCCAATACCGCTGCACTGTGATGTTGAATGCTACTCACTGGACCACCGGTCCACTTTTTTTTTCTCGCTCAGACTTGTGAGCAGAGATTTAGGATACGAGTGCTGCATCCGGGATGTGAAGTCAACACGCGCAGTTAGCAACAAATTAGCGGTAGCCAAAGAAAAAAATAAACTTCAAGATGTTTATTCCTTTTCCCAGTGGATACAACAAATGTACTCGTATTTTGTTTATTTTAAACACCCAAACAACATTACCGGTACCTTCAGAATGTCCTTGCTATTTTATTGGATTGGATTGGATTAGCCTTTATTTGTCTCACAGTGGAGAAACATTTCACTGCAGCAACGTGATAAAAGTAAAAGAAAAGGAAGAAGAAGAAAAAAACTGTCTGCCTTTCCAGCAGCTCATGTATTTTGATTTTCTACTTCTTTAGTTCCTTTCCTGCATGCAATGTACATTTCTCCACTGTGAGACGAATGAAGGTAATTCCAATCCAAAACAAAATACAGGACCTGCTGTAAAGGCACCATCTTGAACTCAAAACAACAACAAAAACCTAAATAACAAATAATATGACAGAACACAAAAGATATGTTCATGTTAACACTCCATTGATGGACTGACAGTTTGTATTAATTATAGTAGTATTATAACCCAGCAACGCTTGTAGACGGACAATATCACATTGACAGGCATATATTATTTGCAAGAACAATAAAATATTACTTACTGCAGGTTATTGAGCCACTAATATCAGGAGTGACTTTAATTTGTGACTGTATTCTGATGTCCCCAGGTGGACAATTTGGGACACCAAAAGGAGTTTGAGGAACGAATTATTGGTATTTCCATTCATTTCAATGGGGAAGTATGATTTAGGTCATCAACTTTTTGAGTGAGGAGCATGGTCATTGCTGTACTTCATTCTCAAATTCGTGTCATGATCTCATTCAAGCTATTAATATACTTCCAAAAGGGGCCACATTGTTTCTCATTTTATCCCAATCGATCCCCGTAAAAGTTTTCTTGAAAATAGATGCACACAAGCACAATTTAGTGTATTTTAAAATCGCTTTAACAATAAAATAAGGACATTGAGAATTCTGTGGCCAAGTCTCGATCTGGCATAAAATGTCAACGCAGCGTCAGTGAAAGCAGATAACCGGCGGCAACTGCTGCCGCAGCGCCCGCCGCAGCCGCCATCAGAAGGAGTCCCTTGAGGACGTGTGGATTATTCGTCGGGGGACTCGCTGACATCCCCTCGACACTACTGGCTGAAAAGACAACACACAGCTTTGGTAACCATCTGCCATTTTTGTTTGACAAAGCCATTTTGGAGAACCTACCTGTCACCATTACTCTATACTTTGCAGAGTTCACCCCAGTGCCGGTTTCAACTTGACACCGGTACACTCCCGAATCTTCCATTCGCAAGTTGGACAGTCGGAGGCTTATTTGTCCTCGTCCCAGAGCATCCCTGTCCCACTGGACGTGTCCCACCAAATGAACCGCCACGCTGTCCAGCAATTGGAAAAAAATCGTGACCTCACCCTCCCTGAGGAGTTCGCAGTGAATCCGAAGCGAGGTAAGCGACACGTTGTCATGGCCGATGAACTTCCAGCCTAGAGTGATATTGTCATTCTCTCGGGCCCGGTATGATAAATCCTGAGTCTCGTTTGCGTCTAATCCCCTCGGAGGAATCAATACGAGGTCACGTGATGGTTCTGATGTGGAGATGGACGGAAAAACCCAGCTGGACGTCAGTCCAATGAGCAGGGCGAGCCCAAAAATTATCATCATCATCATTCTGGGGCAACCACGAACACATCGGAAAAGAAGTGCTGCCAGATGACCCAAAATCTTCATGGTCATCCGTGTCGATCTTCAATGTGGTGAGTCAGCAGTACAATACAAACGAACCAGAACTCGCCTAAAGTCTATTCTTTTTTTTCTTAGTCTTGAGCCGCCATTGTCGTCTCATGTCATCTTTTGACAAATCATCCAAAGTCGCTTTCATAAAAGACCCATTATTGTCGGGAAACAGGCCGCACCGCTTTTGAACGCCAGCAGTAGTTTGAAGATCAGGTGAAGTTTGAAAGCTACAATGACACCTACAAAATGGGGTGTGTTCCCATCAAATGTGCCCCCAGCTACATTTTTTTCTTTTGCGTGTGTGTGTGTGTGTACATTTCATAACTTAAGCGTCTCTCCGGCCCGCAGCTATGTGCCCACACGTCATTGCCACATCGCCTCATGTGTGTGTTTAAATTACATTTGACTTTTTGTAGTTGAAAGAAAGCCACACTTTTTTTTATCACTCTGAGGTTACTTCCTCCATGGACATGTTGCCTTTGGTGCCAATCGCTTGCTCATTTCTTGGATTTTATGGCCCACTTACTGGTCAAAGTTGCCCTGGTATGACTTGTGTTGTAAATTGACACCACATAAAGAATACCGACTTGAATTGGTTCGCTCCAGGGGGCATAAAATGTGCACGCGGAACTCTTCCTGAACATCCGGGCTTCCCATTTAAAAAGAATGACCTTGAAAGTAAACATATAAAATGTCTCATAATCCTTCTTGTCTTGTGTTGTGTTTAGTTGCTGCCATCTCTCGTTGTCCATTTGCAGCCGTGTGAGGACTCAACATCCAGGTAGATGGAGTAGGCGGAGAGGTAGCGCAAAAGCACCTCCCTCCCTCTCCCTAAAATGCCGGCGTGCTGCAGCAGGCGCGACTCCTTGACGGGTCAAGTGGGCGGGAGCAAAGGTTAAAAAGAAGCAATACGTCTTTCATCTTCAGAATTCTATTCGGGCGCCGTTTGGGATTGAGCAGGTGAGTCTCGGCCTCCGCCGCTTGGCCCTTCTGTGAGTGTTTAGGTATCAATTTTCCCGTATGTTTCGAATGAGTGGCTACGATTTGAGCTGGGTGTGTTGTACTGGCGATTCCTGTGCTGGTTAGGTTATGAGTCATGGGAAATGTGAAACGCACCCACACACAAGACAAATAGGATTGCACAATGTCTTAGTTTCGGGAGCAACCGTATGGGTGGGGGGGGGGGGGGGGCGGGATAAGAAATCGGTGAAATAACTTGTCAGACTTTTTCAAAACATTTTCTTGGTGTATATGGGCCAGACAGTCAACAAAGTTGTTGACAAAGATCTTGTGCCAATTTCCTCCTTGAACATCTTGTGGTGGCTTCACCATGGCAACACGCATGGTTTCAATCTCCTGAGCATCGGACACTTCCTTGCGAAGAGGGCCACCGTGCTGGAGGGAACTTTCTTAACTGGCCAGAATTGTTTTTGTCCTCTGGCCCAAAAATTTGGATGACGAGTTGCTTTGAATGATTTAGCAGCGTGGCGCATTGAGGTCGGCTGGCGGTAAAAATGAGAATGTTGCTCAACCTCGAGCGTGTCTGGTCTGGACTGTGGAATTAGAAGTCTGTGTTAAAACCCGTTAAGATCACCCCTCCCTCCGTGCAAATACACTTGACAAAACCCGCGCATGCTCAGCCATGTTGAACTAATTTTTCTTGCTATATTTATTTTATTTGATTTTTTTCTTGCAGCTGCATCCCGATGGCCCCAGCCAACAACTCTACGCCGCACCTGGTGAAAAACGAGAGCATCGTGGACAGCACGGCCGCCACCACCTTGGGCGCGCTCATCCTCGGCCTAGTTTTTCTCTTGGGCTTACCCGGGAATCTTTTTGTTATCTGGAGCATTGTGGCCCGGGCTCGCAAGCAGACCATCACCACTCTCTTCATCCTCAACCTCGCCGTCGCCGATGGTTCATTGATGGCACTGACGCCGTTTTTCATTGCCTATTTGGTGATGAAGAGGTGGGCCTTTGGGACGGTGATGTGTAAGGTGCTCTTCTACCTGTGCCTGGCCAACATGTACGCCTCCATTCATATCATCACCCTCATGAGCCTCTATCGACTACTGGCCGTACTGCGACCCCATCGCGTCAGCGCCCTGGTGGGCCACAAGACTGTGACATGGACGCTGGCAATCATGTGGGCCCTGGTGGCTTTTGCCTCTGTGCCCGCCATCGTCTTCCGGGACGTGAGGACGAGTGCTGACCGCTCCATTTGCGACTCCTACCATGACGAGGACAGTCACGTGAGTATTTGGCTCAGATTTTATTTTTGCTTCAGTATATATGCTTCAGTATATATGCTTCAGTGTGTGTGTGTGTGTGTGTGTGTGTGTGTGTGTGTGTGTGTGTGTGTGTGTGTGTGTGTGTGTGTATATATATATATATATATATATATATATATATATATATATATATATATATATATATATATATATATATATATATATATATATATATATATATATATATAATGGGATCACCACCTTATCGTGGTGAGGCACTTTGCGCGTCTCGATGAGCCTGAGAGCTATGTCGGCCGGAGTCTTGCACTCCTGGGAGGGTCACCCAAGCCGAACAGGTCGCGGGGTAGAGGCCAGACAAAGAGTGATCCCAAACACGCACCTGGGGGTAGGCGTAGGCGGAGTCCAACAAACCGGACTACCGGCCGCCCCCTGCAACTCCTGCCAGGAAATGGTCGTCATGAGTATCCTCATGCCACCAGAAACTCACCTGGTAAGAGTGAAGATGGTGGGCGTGTGGACTGTGCACCCACACCCTCACCTTAATCTCTACCTTTGCGCAAGCTTCTTACCCCAATCCCCCCCTTCCCATGAAAACGCAGTCCTGTGGCGATGTGGAATGGCGGTGGGCACAGGCCAAGGATGTGGCTGGGAGTGCCGAGCCAAACCATGCACACAGGCGGCAATGGAGTGATGGTCGTTGATAGTGCGGGATGGAGCAGCGCATCTCCTCGGACCTGGGAACCTTATGGGGACCTGGGAACGGATTATTCTCATTTTAATGGTTTCCTAAGGGGAATTTCTGTTTGGAATAAACACGTTTTGCCTTACACTGTGTATATATATATATATATATATATATATATATATATATATATATATATATACACTTTTCCTTTCAGCTTTTCCCTTCAAGGGGTCGCCACAGCGAATCAGTGCCATCTTCAGAGGTTTAATTCGCATGTTTGTTTTGGCCAAGCTTTTACGTTGGATGCCCTTCCTGACACAACCCTCTGCATGTGTATATATATATATATATATATATATATATATATATATATATATATATATATATATATATATATATATATATATATATATATATATGAGACAAGGATTATATATATATATATATATATATATATATATATATATATATATATATATATATATATATATATATATATATATATATATATATATATATATATATATATAAATCCTTGTCTCACCCCTCATGGGTGGTGTCTGTCCCCCATTTTAGCTCGGGTCCTCTACCAGAGGCCAGGAAGCTTGAGAGTTCTGCGCAGTATCCGTGCTGTTCCCAGCACTGCGCTTTTCTGGACCAAGATATCCGATGTTGTTCCCGGGATCTGTTGCAACCACTCGGCGAGTTTGGGGGTCACTGCCCCGAGTGCTCCGACCACCACAGGCACGACTGTCACCTTTACATTCCAGGCTCTCTCCAGCTCCTCTCTGAGCCCTTGGTATTTCTCGAGTGTCTCATGTTCCTTTTTTCTGATGTTGCCATCACTCGGGACCGCTACATCCACGACAACGGCTTTCCTTTGCCCTTTATCTATGACCACGATATCTGGTTGGTTGGCCATTACCATCTTGTCAGTCTCTGTCTGGAAGTCCCACATGATCTTTGCTCGGTCATTCTCTACTACCTTGGGACCTTGGGAGGTGTTTCCCATTTTGACCTTGGGGTTTCCAGTCCATACTCCGCACAGATGTTTCGGTAGACTAGGCCAGCCACACACACACATATATATATTGGATTGGATTGGATTGGATTGGATATGCCTTTATTAGTCTCACAGTGGAGAAATTTACATTTCACAGCAGCAAAGTGATGAAAGTAGAAAAACAAAATACATGAGCTGCTGGAAAGGCAGCCACTCTCGCGGCGCCGTCTTGAAGTCAAAATAACAAAAAAAAACCTAAATAACAAATAATATGACAGCATAGAGACAATATGACAAAAGAAAGACACAGAGAGACATTCATTCTTCAGGACTTGCTGTACCCTCTTTGTGATGACATGAAGCAGTTCTAGATGAAAGAGGAGAGGATCAAAGCGTCTTTCCACCAGTGGATCAGGGACATCATGGTGGAATGTGCATGTCGACTACAAGCTAAATGTTGAAAGCAAACACGCAGCTGTAGCAGCCATTGACGAAAAGAGATTATCTCACATCCCCTGTTCCACATAAATCTGCTTCAATTCCAAGCCGCAACAGTTCCACATACGCATCGGCGCTCTGCGCTGACGCTCCTTTCTTCTTATCGCGGGTTCCTCAAGCCATGCATCCACCCAGCCGCAGACTGTCCAACAGCACTGACCTTTCCGCTAAACAAAGCGGGGCTGTGAAGATGCTGCCCATTACAGGCGCAAAAAAAGCACAATGGCCCCTTTGGTGTCCAGCGATGGCAGTCGAATGGCTCCGACATTCCTCCCATTCAAAAACAGTACTGGCATATTCATGCTGCCGAAAAGGCGCAACCGCTCAGCACAGTCTCCTCCTTGATGAATGTTGTGGTCAAAAATGCTGAAAAACAATCTGTATCCGTTCCACACGATGCACAACAACACAAAGTGACAAAAGAAAACACAAAACAAGACAAAAACGACCAAAAAAAGCAAGGCTCATGAGAGCACTTGCTGAGGCTGCCTACTCGGGCGCCATCTTGGACTTCTATATATATATATATATATATATATATATATATATATATATATATATATATATATATATATATATATATAGGGAGGGAGAGACGTTGATCGCCTCCAAGGAGTTCTTTACAGATACTTTTGCTGTTATGCGACCGAAAAAGACCCCCCCACGCACAAGAAGTCACAACATTTTTTATCCTTGTGTACAGACTGTCATCCAGTACATGCTGGAGCTAGTTTTGGGCTTCCTGATCCCGTACAGCATCGTGGTGATCAGCTACATCTGCATCCTACGTCGCATCCGACAAACAAAATTCCGCCGACGCATCCGGAGTGAGAAACTCATCCTGGCCATCGTGGTGACTTTCTGCGTCTTCTGGCTGCCTTACCATTTGGTCAACATGGTGCAGGTAAGTGCCGCCATACTTGTCGCACACATGCGTTCGCAGACAATTTGACATGACGTTTTTATTTCATTAGGTCACGTGGGCACTCTGTCCCGACGGTTCTGTCAAAACAACGTAAGCCTTTTCATACTTGCGCCTTGATTGTCTTGATTATGATTCAAAGTGAGGCCACCAGCTTCCTTTTGTCTTTTGAAAATACTAATCACAAACTCCTCTTAAGCGTTTCGGATTTACAAGGTGTCCGTTTCATCTCACACCTGCCATTCATGAGCGCTTGTCATCCCAAAGGCTGGCGAAAATCTGGCACAGAAGCCGCGCAGTCACGTCCTCGGTGGCCTTCATTAGCAGCTGCATCAACCCAGTGTTGTACTTCTTCGCCGGCAAGTCATACATCCGGCGTGAGGGTCTGGCTTTCATGGCCCGCCTGTTCGAGGCTGCCGGTCTGGACTCTGTCAGCAGAAAGAGTCGTCAAAACAGCCAGAACAGCCGCGACAAAGACAAAGAGGTGGATGGCGTCATGCTGAAGGAAAAAGTTCACGAGTCCAATTCGAGCGCCACTGTCAAAACAGCAAAACCCCAAACGTGACGTGGAAACTTTCAGAGGTCACGTTGCCTCTGCCTGGCATTTTTTGAATGTCTCGTCCGTCCATTGCCACAGCGAGCTGTCCTGATGAACAATGAGGATGGTAAATTGTTATTGTGCTGGTGCTCCGAAGAAAAACTCTGTCACCTATTCACTTTGGTTAAAGTATTGCATGCAAAAATGTGTCTGTGTGGCAACAAGATGACTTTTTTTTTGGTTGGGGGGCGGACGTCATGTATTGTCAGTATTGTCAGTATTGTCATCAAGAAAGTTCATCATGTTTTTCATGTGCTGTTCATTCATGTCCCACTTGCACAATCGGATGCCCTCTTGTTGGGTAAACCTGTACAAGCTAATGACATCTTGTACTGCACACAAAACTGCCTCGGATCTTAAGGAGAGCTTTTTCCAAATATGTCTGTATCTAAATACCCAGATTTATGATTTTTTTTTTATTGTCATTGTGTCTCTTTGACAGTGTGATCAATCGTCGCTCATTACAATGTGCCAGTATACCTAATAAATTGTCTACTGAGTGTTGCCTACCCCAAAAATGATCATTGGACTTTATTGTTGTTGACAAAGGATCCCACATTATCGCGCAGGCTGTATCTATTCAAAATATGTCCTCTCAGCAGAACACGAAAGGTAACATGATTTTTTTTTATTTTGATTATAATTGACGATGTTTGGAATGTCTCTCTTACTGTTCACTGTGTCCCGGAGCTCTATTGTGAAAGGTTGATGTTGTAACATCGCTTCAGCACAGAACAGTTTGCCTGCCGACTGTTAATTCAACATATCCTGTTTCCTGTTTAATCTTTGAAAGGTCTCAGTCTCCAGTCAGAAAAGTCAAAAGCGTCCAACGGATGAAGCGATGGTGTCCAACAGCACCGCCGTCTTCTCTCTGCCCGTCAGCACCTCAGCCATAGTCGGCATCGCTATCCTGACCTTGGCCTTCGCGTTGGGCTTCCCCGGGAACCTCTTTGTGGTGTGGTCGGTGGTTTGTCGTGTCCAAAAACGTTCGGTGACGTGCTTGCTGGTACTCAATCTGGCCGTGGCCGACGCCTTAGTGCTTCTCACGGCGCCCATATTTCTGCGTTACCTTGCTGGGGGGCAAGGATGGGAGTTTGGTTCAGCGGCGTGCAAGCTGGTGCACTACCTGTCCAGTGTCAACATGTACGTCTCCATCTACCTCATCTGCCTGATGAGTATGGATCGGTGGCTGGCTGTCTCTCGGCCTTTCATGTCCCAGAAGATGAGGACTAAGCGGTCCCTGTTAATTCTCCTCCTGGGAGTTTGGATTATGGCGTTCCTGCTATCCCTTCCAATGCCCTTCTACCGCAGGTCAGTCCCTCATGTGCGCTGGTGGTGCGGTACCCATTGATTACACATTTTGTATTCCTGCGTATGTTTGTGTCTGCGCCTGCAGCAACCTGAGTAAAGTGTTCCCGAACAATATCACCCTGAGATTTTGCATACCGTACCACTGGCAAAGTGTCGGCCATCAGGTCTTTCAGTACATCTTCGAGACCATAATGGGCTGCCTGGTGCCGTTCTCCCTCATCAACACGTGCTACTCGTCCGTGATCTGTCGCCTACAGAGCGCCATGTTTCATCGGCGTGGCAAAGGCAGCCGGTTGATCCTGATGATCATCTGCGCCTTTGCCATTTTCTGGCTTCCGTATCACATCGTCAACATCATCGAGGTGATTCCGTCAACCTCCGAGGTTCAGGGATCAAGGATCCTTCCGCATTTAATCATTCGCTCCCCTCCGGCAGGTGATCGGCCTCTCGCAGGGCAGCAAAACGACCGTGGCGGCGGCTCGGGTGGCCCGTCCCAACGTCACCGCTTTCGCCTATTTCAGCAGCGCCGTCAACCCGATTCTGTACGTCTTCGCCGGCAGCTCCCACATCCGCCAGGCCGGTCTCAACTTTATGGGCAAACTCTTTGAGGCAACCAACTCGGAGAGCAGGACCACATCCACCTTCACCCGCAGCGGACGCACCAGCTCGTCGCGGGAAGACTCCTCTGTCTTGCATACCCTGTCAATCAAACTGGGAAAGCCATTCAGAGGCAGGCAGGGAGACAACAACAGCATGGCGACAAGAGACATGGACGAACCAGAACTCAAGACTCTGGCAAGTGTTGAGCCGTTAGAATAGCGCATGTCATCCATACGCTGATCACTTTCCTTTCCAATTACTTTTACCAGAACTTATGATATGAGTGCTGCATACGGGCCATGGCAAAATTCAAGAGAGGTATTCGTTTATCATTGTGTTTATTACTGTTCTATTGGCCCACCAGTGGTGCTAATAATGTACGACTGTATGGCATAACAGAGAGTCGATACAAACATAAATTGCTCGATTAAGACCAGTGGCGACAAACAGAAGGTTGCATCTGTCGAAACACACTTCCTGTCTGTTTCATCACACATTTACAAAACCTCACGATTGTTTTGGGCCAAGTTGAAAGTCATTTGAGTCATTTTGACATTTAGCAAAAACTGCATGAGAAAAAATGGTGTGCGGCAGAAGTACCAAATAAAGTGCTTGCTGGAATGTAATATTTACATCTTGACTGTGAATGTGGAGAATCGGATATGCAAATACTTGGTAACGCGAACTTGGTGTGAAAGTGAATGTGAGTGAGGACTACGCTAAGAATAGCATCTTGTTGACGTCCAGTGGGCGTGCGAGCAGGCAGCTTTGAGTCTCACAGAGAGAGAAGAGTGCACGAGGGACTCTTTGATTTTATTTTACTGTTTTTGAACCCTCCTTGGTTGAAAGACACATGGAAGTGAGTGGGAGTGGCCTGCCAGCGGAATGGGACGAGCAGTGGCGGCGCGAGAAGGAAAGGAGGAAACAAATACTTGGACAAGGAAGTGAAGGTGTTGAGCAGGACGAGCGTGAGCTAAGAAAAATTGTGGCCTTCAATGACTCTAGATTAGGGCTGACAAGCGAGAGGGTTGAACCATGCGGATCCGAGCTCGGGGATGACGTAGAGCATGTCGATGATGTCCTGCGCTATCCGAGTGAAGGCTTTCCTGGTGAGGTGTTCAAGGTCCTGAGGGAGTTGCTTAAATCAGGTCTCCTCACGGATCTGACATTAACCATAGCGGGTGGGAGAAGCTTCCACGTTCACTCTTTCGTCCTTGCTGCTGTCAGCTCTTTCATTAAGGCGAGGGTAGAAACTCAAATGTGTGAAGAGGTGGCCGGTCGCCAGTGGTGTCTGTTTCTGGGTCCGGATGTGGATCATTGTGGGCTACAGGCAGTTGTGGAGTTTGCCTACACCGGGGAGCTTATAATAAAGAGTGACACCCTACCCCAAATTGAGGCAGTAGCTCGTACACTCGGAGTTCCGAGATTGTTGGATTTATGTCACCAAACCAGTAGAGCAAAGACAGATCTGAGAAAGGAGCAAGAAATCTCTGCCGAAGAGGAAATGAGACAAACCCTTCGTTCCATCGAGCAACTGTGGGTAGACGGTGTTGGCTGTGATGTCATTTTGGATGTGAACGGAGCTTTGTTTCATGGTTTGTACAATCTTGATTATTGTATCTAAAGTATTGATATTATTGGTGTTGATTGAGCTTGGACTGAACAGTCTCGTCTATCAGTCCATAGGGTGATCCTGGCAGCAAGCAGTGACTACTTCCTCGGGATGTTCACCAGCGGGATGAGGGAGTCTAATCAAGCTTGCATTGTCCTTCCTTTAAAAGAAATTCCAGAGATGACTGCTTTGATTTGCTTCTGCTACTGCGGGACGCTTCCTGTCAACTGGGACTGCGTCTTTGAGCTCGTCTGCACGGCACTCCAGTTCCAGTTCCGGTCAGCCATTTTGCTTTGCCTCCTCTTCATGCAACAGAAAATGGGAGTGGGTTCCTGCCTGGACGTGGCTTCTTTTGCTGAAGCTTATGGGATGTCAGAGCTCCTCAAGGAAGCCAATGATTACGTACTGCGCAATTTTTTGGAAGTGTCTGCGACGGAGAAGTTTCTGGACCTTCAAGCTGAGAAGCTTCTGAACTTTCTCTGCAGCGATGGTCTCAGCGTGCCATCTGAGCTTGTTGTTTTTCGAGCTTTAGTCTCCTGGCTGGAGGTGGATTCTGAGGAGCGACTTGACCATGCCTTTAAACTGATGAGAGGAGTTCGGTTTCCCCTCATGACCTTTCGAGAGTTCAGGGAGGTGAGTGATTGTCTTCAAGAAAATATTTTGATGGATTGAATAAAATGGAGTCATGCTAAAAATGACTCATTCCTTCATCCACATTTTGGTCTTTGGTCTAGGTCAGAGCCATAAACCTACGCTTAGAAACCAAAGATGTCCAACTTCAGGGTGCTGCTTTTCATGAGTTTGGATCAACCTTTTCAGAGCAGGATCACTGTAGGGTGAGGCGTCCCAAAGACTCCCTACTTCTTGTCGGTGGGGACCAACTCAACCAAGACGTGGGTCAACGCATACCAAATGGTGAAATTTGGTTCATAAACTCCTTGCGCTCCGGCATAGGCCTGGTGAAGGACATAGAATGGAGGAAGCTGGCCCAGGTTCCAGATAGGCCAAAGTTCAGACACGGGGTAGCAACCCTTGGAGGGCAGTTGTTTGTGGTTGGAGGATGTCACTTCTATGCCAAGGACGACGTCATGAAATCGACCTACAGGTGAACGGGGGGCAGCCTATTGGTGGTTCCACGGTGGTGTGTGATCACTTACGTCTATCTATTTTTATTGTACTAGCTATGAACCCAAGCAAGACCTCTGGAAGAGGTGCAGCAACATGCAGGAATGTCGAAGTAACTTCTCAGTGGTGGTCCACCAAGGTCAGCTATGTGCCATCGGTGGAGATAAGCAACTCAACACAAATTTAAACAGTGTGGAGATGTACAACACGGAGGCTGATACCTGGAGGTATGGTTGGCCATGAATCTTATCAGTAGCTTCTAACATTAGGTTAATGTATTTTCTTGTCTCATGTTGTTCTTGGATTCTTTTAGCTTTGTCCACCCTCTGAATCATCCACTCAGTGGCCAGGCTGCCACAATACTCAATGGAAGGGTGTTCGTCTCCGGAGGTTTTGACCCCCAATATGTTTGCCTTGCTTCCTTGTTCATGTATGACCCCGAGGCTGGAAGCGTCCACATGGCAAAAATGATTCAAGACCGAGCCCAGCATTGCATGGAGGCACTACGAGGTCGCCTTTATGTGGCCGGCGGTGTATGCAACCTGAGGAAGTATTACACGGACCAGCTCACATGTGAGGTATACAATCCCACTGCCGATTGTTGGACAACCCTTACGCCGCTGCCCGTACCTCACGTGGGCGCTGCCTCGGCCATCTTGGAAGAGAATATCTATATCCTGGGAGGGTACTGCCAGGAAGACTACAGCGAATCTGGACTTGTCCACAGGTTTAACCATATCACAAAGCGTTGGGAGAGACTGGGAAAAGTCCCTGCAGCCGTAACTGACATTCGAGCTTGTGTGCTACAACTACCCCAGCACTTGAGATCGTAGTTTGGAAGATTGAAATATCCCACGTGTTTAGTCATTCTGACCAATGTTCTGATAAGCTTGCTTGGGACAGAAAAAAAATTACGAAATTGGATTGGATTTGCCTTTATTAGTCTTGCAGTGGAGAAATTTGCATTTCACAGCAGCAAAGTTATGAAAGGAATGAAAGTAGAAAAACATAATACATGAGCTGATGGAAAGGCAGCCACTCGCCAAATCCAATCCAATCCAATCCAATGAAGTTTACAAAGCAGCCTCGGTTTACAGAAAGAAAAATACAGACTTTCATATGGTTGTGTTAAGTTCATACTGTCTACTTATTGTCTAATTTACAACAGATTATTTTCTTACAGAGATTGGCGTTTTTAGGTGTTCAATTACCATGTAAGGTAACCATATAGGTGTTCAATTACCTTACATGGTAAGGTAATTGAACTAAAAACGCCACTGTCTGTAAGAAAAGAATCTGTTGTAAATTAGACTTTCATATGAAGAGAGGAACAAGTGACCTAACTCCACTCCTCTGCGGTGGAAAACAGGGGACAGCCATCTTACATTGTGCATGCTATTGACATGGGTTTTTGCTTTCAATTAATTTTTGATGGTTTTGACAACATGACAAAAAATCATTGAGTAGCACCTGGAAGATATACCTTATAAGAGAATATTTATAATAATTTTCATATTTTCATTCCTTTCATCACTTTGCTGCTGTGAAATGTAAATTTCTCCACTGTGAGACTAATAAAGGCATATCCAATCCAATCCAATATTAATGAAGTGGTGCAATCGTTTGGGACAGACTGTGGTATTTCTCCTGTGGAGACAAAAAGAAAAGTGAAAATGCTGCTCGGACAGCAGGACAAAGGCGCGCACGTTTTATGTTTTTCTTGTACATTAATTGTGTTCATCATGTTATTTTCAAAAGACACAAAAAGGAAGTCAACCTGTTGTTATTGGCCAGCGGTGAGCCCATAGTATGGCCATGTGTTTTTACCTGGCTTTTGCTATTCTTCTTCTCACTAGGTCCAAAGCTCAAGAGTTTTATTTCAGTTTAGAATTTTCAGTTTGACTCAAGAACAGAGCAACAAATTCAAAATCCATTTCACATTCGAACCACTACTGGAGCAATATACGTACGTCTAGATACGAACATGTGGTGGTAATACAAGTATAGATGCTCGCAGGTCGTTGTTCGGGCCCGGCATCTTCCCTATGTTTTCCCACTTGTGCAGGGTGGGGTCGTAGCGGTGGACCATCTTTGTGTCGCTGTAGTCCTCTTGACTGTAGCCACCCAGAACATAGAACTTCCCTTCCAGAACAGCACTTCCTGCCCCCACATGTGGCACAGAGAGGGCAGAGAAAGTGTTCCATGAGTCTGTGGCCGGATCATACACCTCGCTGGACAGCTGGTCTATCGCGATCTGGTTAGCATCTGATGTGATCCCGCCTGCCACGTAAAGGCGGTTGTCCAAGGTTTCCATGCAGTGGTGAGCACGTGCTTGAGACATGTATGCCAGGTAAGTGCTTCCTTTTTCTGGGTGGTACACAAAGAGAGATGCCAGGCACTGATTGTTACTGTTCAGTCCTCCTGAGATTAATATCTGTCCTTGCAATACTCTAGACACATGTCCACCGAGGGTCAGATCCAGTGGCTGAGCAAAACTGAAATGGAAAATTCACGAGAACATTTTCACAACCACAGTTCTACTCAAGCTACACTACATCAAAAACCTTTTTCAGTGTAAGTTTTCACTTTAAAGTACATTCGTTAGCATTTGTTAATTATATCCATACCTCCAAGAGTTAGTCACAGGTGAATAGCATTCCACGGTGTCTTCGTAATCGAGATGACAGCGTCCCCCGATGGCGTAGATGTTTTCATTCATCACCACAGCAGAGAAGTAGCACCTCTTCTTTGTCATGTCGGCCATTCTGTCCCAGCTATTTTGGAGTGGGTCATACCTGTAAATGAAAGAATGATTTATAATCCCATGTCAGAAAGAAAATACAGTGGTACCTTGATTTACAAAGAGAGACGTCTAGTGTTTCTGTCTATGCGTGCAGATCAATAACCCAGAAAGTGTTGACTAGTTGGGCGATTGCTCACTATGCTGTTGTTTGCCTTCAACATTTTGTAATGATTGTTAAAAGCTGACAAAATCAACATATTTTTTCTTGTAGTACATTGTGCTCATCATCATTGCAAATTTCCCCAATGTGGGACGATAAAAGGCTTTCTGATTCTGATCTTTGGGTCAGTTCTTTACAAAACACCAGGAAAAACCACCTCAGAGAGAGAACATGAGCGAAAGAGGGGGAAAAAAATAAAGTCCATGCTGATGCTGTTAAAAGTTAAAACACAAGCATTTTTATTCCTTACTCTATTCTTTGTATTTTACGTTATACACAACTGTCAATTATTGTGCAATAATCTAATTGTAACATGGATTTGTTACACATTTTGATGCATTTTTATCTTTTAGTAACCAACCATTTATGTCTGAATTTTAGGGGGGGTTGGAATGGAATAGGGCATTAACATGGAAAAGGTGTCTCAACTGACAAACATTTCTAGTTGAGAATTTTCTACCAGAACCAATTAACTTCGTAAATGGAGGTACCACAGTGTTTGTACCTGAAATATGCATTTTTTTTAACAGTCTTTACCTGTAAACGGAGTTCAAGGTGTCTTCTGTCCCGTAGTACTTTTTCCCACCAAACACATACAGTTGACCTTTCACCACCGCGGCCTCATGACAGAACCTTGCCGGACCTGGTAGCTCACTCAACCGCCTCCATTCCACGGCCTTCCTTATTCCTGTGTGGTTCATTAGGGAATTCCCGAACCAGACTTCTCTGCTCATACATCGTCTACCCAGGTCCTCAGATATCTGTTCACCACCGGTCAAGACTAGAATCTGTTTAGGCAGATATATGCGCCACTGACTCTGTGGTCCCACTTCGTTGGAGCAGAAATGTTCCCATACTGCTTGATAGAGGTCCGCGAGCTTGTGTTCCGACCACAGGGACATTGACTGAACCTCTTTGAATTCCTCAAAACTCATGAGTGGGAAATGGATGGTTTTCATGAGCCCTCTGGCTAGTTTTAGTCTGGTCTTTGGCTTTGCTTGGATCCAGCCTGCCACGGCCTTAAACACAACCAGCTCAGATGGAACACAAAGTGAGCTGCTGTTCAGGTATCTCAAAAGCTGTTTGGCTGGAAGGTCTTTGAACTTGGGGGTGCATGCCACCTTTTGGAACTGTCGCAATACAAAATCGTTGGAGGCTTCGAGAAGCTCTGCTACCTGGTAAGCTTCGGCGAACGATACCACATCTAGGCAAAAGTGCGGCTTGAGTTCTTGTTGCAAAAAGTCGAGGGTCAAGGAGCACGCCGGTTGATACTGAAGCTGTAGAGATGTGCTGCTGACCTCAAACACGGAACTCCAGCTGAGGGGGAGGGTACCACTGTAGGAGGTTTCAATGAGAACCTCCAAATCTGAAGCCAGCAGGTATGGAAGACTAATGTGTGACTGAGATGACTCTTTCATCCCAGAGCTGAACATTCCACGAAAGAAGTCACTGCAGGCTGCCAGGATGACTCTGTGAGCTGGAGTCACGACAATTAGATGCACGTTCTATCAGGAAGTCCACCACACGTGTTAGAAATTAGTTTGAATGTTTTGGAGGTTTGCTACTCACCAGGAAGCGATGCTCCAATGGCGTCAAAAACAACATTGCAGCCCAGTCGGTCCTCCCACATCTTTCTAATCGAATCAAGACTGATGGCCATTTGTTCTGCAGCGGAGATTCTGAGCTCCTCTTGTGTGAGGACTGAGGACTTCTCCTGGTGCTTGTGGAGGAATTCCAAGACTCTTTGGGTACCTAAGGCCTGAGCTGCAGCTTTCACTTGCGGCATCACGTCCTCCTTCAGATGATGTATGCATCCAGTGTAGGCGAAGTCCACAATCGCATCCAACCCATGGAGGTTCACGTCTGCACCCAAGGAAATGGAGTACCTGTGCTCCCCCTCGTCCACGCTGTCTTTCAATTTATTTTTGACAAGGGAGCTGATAGCTCCCATGACAGTGGAATGTAACAGGAGTGTCCTGCCATCTTTTGTTCTGAGAGTGAGGTCGGTGAGCAAAGCTGAGTCTCGGAAAAACCTCAAGGTGTGAAACATCTCCACATGGTGCTCCTCTCTGCGGTATATCTTTATGTTGTGTGCGTCTTGGTCTTCCTGTGACCACCCTGCTTCATCATCATCATCACTCAATTCCTCCTCTTCCTCATCCTCCTCCTGATCCACTTCTTCATGGCTTTTCCATAATACGGTGACCAGTGTCTCATCTGCCCCAACTTCTCCTCCCTTACTGAGATCGCCCAATGTTTCATTTCGCCACTTTTGGCCATCTTGCGGTAGTTTGAAAACATGCTCATCATCGCATATGTGTCTATTCTCATCTTCTACAATCCCTCCTGAGCTTGTCCACTTCACATTCCCCATCCTGCAGTCGACCGTAGCGTTCCTGGACAGGAAGCCATTCATCCAAAGTCACCTCAACCTCCTCCCTCATTTCTTTATCATCCTCGCTCTCTCCTCCTGCCTCCATTTCCTCCTCATTTTCATCCATCACTTCATTGACTTTGATCTCCTCTTTCTCCTCCGTGTCCTCCACCTGCTTGTTTTCAGTTCCCATTGCTTGGTCTTTCATAGACTGTTTCTCTTCATCCATGCGATTATCGTCCACCCCGTCATGCTTCACTTTCACTCCAATGTCCTCCTCGGCCTCCTCGATCGTGTCCACTGTTACCCAGCGCCTCACCCTCTCCTTCACCTCTTTCCTCCATCGCTCCAAGTTCGGTTCTACCTGTGGAGTCACAACCTCCATGGTGGATCAATCTATCGCAAAGTCTTCCCAAAATTTCCGCCCTGTCTTGTTATAGTTTCATTTGATCGTCCAACGCCTCGTTCTCCTTGCTCTCCTCTCAAATGCACGTCATCCTCTCAGTGAACACACTTGTTGCTATATTGAGGGCACAACTGTGAAACAGCAGCTAATTAGAACTCTGTCTTGTCTGAGGTGATAATGTTACATGTGGTATTTCGGGTCGGAGCTTATTGAACTGGAGCTTTTATATCCAAACTCATTTGACCGAATTAAAGCAAAACATTCCAACTTAGGGACATTTGGTTGCCGGCCCAAATTTTCTCTCTCTTGTCGGACATGCTGATCCCGAGCCATATAACTTTAGGATCTTTATTCATCGTGCAGAGAAGGGGGGCCTAGGTGGGGTTCACATTGCTCCTGTGCATCCAAACACTGCGGAAACTAGGTCAAGGATTGAGAGGCCCGTGGAGGCCCACGGGGCAAGACAACACATTTACACCTGTTGTTATGGTGTATGCTTCTGTAGGAAGCTAACAGCTGGCTAGATCAGGGATTTACGAGGGGATGCTAGCAGCTAAACACAGGCTCCTAAATTCATTTTATGCTCACATAGATGTGATCTAGGTCTATTTGTTGCCAATAATTTCAGAGCTCATGCGATAATCTACTCACAGTAACTTCACATGATTTTAAGTTCTAATTTTGTCTCTAATAACAAGGTCACAAGACAGCAAGTATTGTTGCTGCTCCGCACTTGGTTAGCCGTGCAAAATTCTCAGCACACATATACTGTATGTATCTTATATATGATTGCTGCAAAGACACCCATAGCGGAATGTGAAATGTGACCAAGTCAAGACGAGATGGTTTCAAGGAGTATATTACTGGGGAAGGTTGTCAACACTTTAAGAGCTCTGACTGTCACGATTGTCAACGATACCGAATCCATCACTTTGACATTCTGGAAATAGATCACTGGCCACTTCATTAGGAATACCAACACAGTCTTATTTGAACTCATACTCAGGTGATTCTGTTCATTTTGGTGAAGTAATCACTAAGCAATGTCAAATTTTAAAAAAGGAATTTTATTGAAACTCAGTCCACCCGTCAAAACACTTAAAAATGACAATTAAAATCACAGTTTTTCAACAACCTTTTT
The DNA here is from genome assembly GCF_051943395.1 of Hippocampus bargibanti. Taxonomy (NCBI): domain Eukaryota; kingdom Metazoa; phylum Chordata; class Actinopteri; order Syngnathiformes; family Syngnathidae; genus Hippocampus; species Hippocampus bargibanti. The sequence continues at coordinate 21,868,396 of NC_142735.1, forward strand.
TTTCAGCAGACGTTACTAAATCGTTTAATCTACGGACGACTATACACAATGGGACAAAAAAGTTCTAAAATGCAAATCTCCTGCTATTGCTTTTGAAATCGGGTCTGGTTGTGCTTCCTGAAGAGGGTGATGGGTTGAGTTAAGATGGTGACAAGTACATTGAGGGGAGGGGGGGGGGGGGTTCTCAGCGCTTCGCTAAGTCACACAGTCAAAACCGAAGAGTTGCATAGTCGTCATTGTTGGGGGTGCTCATCTATTTTGAAGTCAAGGTGAAGCAACTGCGATTAAAATCGTCACCCAGGACACGTGACGGATCTGATGTTTGATGTGTACACCCACACACACACACAAAAGTTTCATGTTTGTGCTTGATCCCATCTGGCTCTTTGCTCATCTTGTCAGGTTCTGACCCACGGGAGCAGGAAGGACGCGATGGCGGCAGCGAGGGCAAGCAAGAGGGCAACCAGAGGGGGCGCGAGGGGCGGTGCCCACCCGCACGAGTGAGGTTCTGGGTCCGTTTCCGTCTGCGTGTCCGCACCGTTTCTGGAGATGATGAGTGGCCTCACCTGCGAGATGCTCTCCTGCACAGATGTCATAAGAAGTGACTATTGTAGCCATTGTGATGGAACGTTTACGAGTTTATGTGTATTTTTTAAAAGTATGACTTTAACGCCATCTTGTGGCATCCTGCTTCTAGGGCAGCGGTTCTTAATCTTGTTGAGGCACCGAACCCCACCAGTTTCATATATTCATTCACCGAACCGTTCTTTCGGTGACTGTTCCCACTAGCTGCAGACTAGTCTGAGGGGTGGACCGCTGCGGCGGAGGACCCACTGAACCCCTGAGACCAACTGACAGAACCCTTAGTGTTCAATCGAACCCAGTTTAAGAACCACTGTTCGAGGGGAACTACTTGATGGTATAGTGACTGGAGAGATGTTTCGTTTAGCCAGTGGTTCTTAAACTGGGTTCGATCAAACCCTAGGGGTTCTATGAGTCGGTCTCTGGGGTTCGGTGGATCCGCCGCCGCCGCAGAGGTCCACCCCTCAGTCCAGTCTGCAGTTAGTAGGCGCAGTCATTGAGAGAAGGGTTCGATGAATGAGCGTATGAAACTGGTGGGGTTTGGTGTCTAACCTTTAGACCATGGGTGTCCTATCCAGTGTTCTCTTCAGACACCTGATTTAAATGATCAGGATGGTTGGCAGAGCTTGCTGATGAACTAATCATTTAAATCAGATTTGCCGCAAGGGGAGAAGTGTAAAATATCCTGGATTGGGGTCCCAATAGGACCGGACCTGGGCACCCTTGACTTTAACAAAGGTAGGCTTTTTGCCAGCAACTTGTAGCATCTTGGTGTCCAGGAGCAATGTAGAGGTAAGTTGAGGACTTTTGATCCTGATATTGTGGTTTCATTTTATCACCAAGGAACTGTGTTGAATTGAGTTGGAGAGTTTCACTTGACAAAACCACACACTTCATGTCATCAGGGAATTATGTAGAAGTGACTTGAGGACTTTCGTTTAGAGAAAATGACTCATCCCTGTATTAAGACTGACTCGTTTCACCCTAACTATGCATACTTACTTACATACTTACTTACTTCCAAGATGGTGCGGCTGTGCGTCCTGTCGGGACTGAGCCGCAGATTCCACCTATGTGAAGTGTGACTGAGGCCGCCATCATCTTCGCTCTCTGTGGTATCCTGCCGAGCCAGACGCTGACGTTTGCGGCGCCGCGAGCTGATTCGCTGGAGCGAGCCCGGCTCTTGGAGCCTACAAAGGTAAGATGTTATCGGAAAGCAGTCAGGTCAAAGTTGACAATCTCTGGTGGAGCTGACGGGTGTAAGCGGTGCCACCTGCAGTCAGCGTCTTCAATGTCAGCGTCTGCGTCGCTTTCTCCCTGGGGGTCAGACAGCACGCACTCTTCCTGTGTATGTGGGGAAGTTAATGTCAACTTTGGCGCTAGTACGGGTAAACTACAAGGTCAGATGGAGGACAATGTTATGCTTTTTATGCGGTTCGAGGGTACCTCGGTTCCGTATCCCTCAGAATAACGGGTCATGGTGACGAGCTGAGTTCACCTGGTCCTGCCAAAAAATATGACATGCAAAAATTATAAAAGTCAATAACATATTATAGCTTCTAAACAATGAAGCTTCCTGAGTTTTACTTGTCTTTGGTCGATAACGTCGTTATTCGAAATAGCGTAATTCCCCATATAATGGTGTGAATATAATTCAGCTGTATTTAATAGTACTAATATTAATACTGTTTATATTTCAAGTTAATAACATTTACATTGATTACTAAGACCAGTTTAGGTTGACAATTTTAATTAGATAGCATTTGTTGTACGGTGTACGTATGGTACCCTTTAAGTGGTGTTTCTTTATTTTATTTGAGACCAATGCTAATGTTCAAATGGTACATAATATCAATTAAAAATATCAATGATTTGCTCAAAAAAGATTGCATTACAAAAGATGAAAATAAAGAAACCGTCTCAGGGCTAAAACGGCAATCACAAATTATTGGTTACATTTATTATGTTTTCTTATCTTTCTTTTCTTTCTTTTTTTTTTTTTTTGTCCGAAAACAGCTAAAACATATGTCCTGCTGTCGTAACACGTGTCCTAGTGTCGATTACGTGCCGCACTCGCGTTACGTAACAGGCAACTTTTCACATCAGGACCAGACGCCGAATGATGCCGCAAACGTTACAAAGTCCCGTTTAGCACAAAACAGACCTCGTTTCTCGACTTTCACACGAGCCGAAAATCCCAAAAGGGAATCATTTGATACGATCACGATTTTAAAAAATGTCGTGAATCTTACCTCGAAGACATGTAAAACACAGAGTTCGACCTAAACGCTGAACGCAGTCTGGTCTTTGCACTCTAAACGAACGCACGCGACGATGTTTGACATTGTCGCAAATCCCCCGTGACGTCACTCGTAGACATGATTGACAGTTCAGGCCACGGGGATATCTGTGTGATGCAGGCCGGAAGTGCGTATGAGAATCGATATATTTCAAAATAAACCGTAATGCGGACGCTCATGCGAGAAATATATTTTAACAACGTAATGGAGTCTGTCTTTTAGATTTTAAGACTCATTAGCGAAACTAAATCAATATTTTCTGAAATTAGAAAAAGCACACTTGCCAAAATTCAGAAACGTGCGTCCACTATGAATAAATCTCGTCGAGTTGCTTCATGCATTTAGTCGAGCTCTCAACATTCAGTAGACTTTGTACAACCGCTTATAGCACTTTGGTTAAACGTTAAATAACTCAATTTTGGCTGAATTTTTGTTGAGAGTTCCCAATAAAGGAAGGCAATGAGTTTATTGATTGATTCGCATACCTTGCATTCTCTTTTAGTTCCAACTTATCATGGTGCCCCACCCCCCGTGAGATAAGATGTTCTTTGAATCAGAAATAAGAGACTTTTATCAACTACCTGGCTATCTATTTGCTATCCATTTGCTATCTATTAGCACATGTAGCTATGTAGCTATCTTTTTATTAGCTATATCTGGCTAGTTGGCTAACTGACTGGCTATCTATTTGCTATCTGTCTGGCTATCTGGCTATGTAGCTGGCTATTTATTAGCTATATGGCTATCTATTAGCTATCTGTTAGCTAGCTGACTAGCTCTCTATCTATTTGAGTTACTTCCGGGTTGAGTGAACGCTGGCGCATGTGGCTGCCGCAGCTTGCCGGGTCTACTGCCGGGTTTTTCTGCGGTGCCGCTTCTCACCCGCAGAAAAACCGATCCTGTGACTGTAAAGTGACCTTGAGAGTTTTGAAAGGCGCTTGGAAATGAAATTTATTATTATTATTATTATTATTATTATTATTATTATTATTATTATTATTATTATTATTAATAGGTTGAATGTGATCGTTTGTTCCTGGTTCATGGTTTTTCAGGGTGCTGATGGCAGAGGATGGTTAAATCAGCAGGAAGCCAGGTGTTGAACAGAATAAATTAGTTTAATCTTGTAGACAGCAGGGCATCGGGGGGTGTCGGCCGAGGAGGGGCAGAAAGGAAAGAAGAAAGAGGAAGGAGGAAGAGGGCCGAAAGACCGCTGGGAGAGCATTTAAGATGGATATAATAGGATGTGACGTAATAGGATGTGACATCATGTAAAGGAAGGCATGATATGACGTATCTGTCGCGTTTTGCAAGGTGGTGATGGCGGGTGCGGATCCCGAAAAGCAGGCAGGAGGGAGCAGGAGGTTGTGTTTGACAAATTGTATTAAAATAAATTCAGCAGGAACAAAATGTAAAACATTAAAATCATCTGAACAGAAAAAACACAAAGTATCAAAAGAAGACCAAGAGTAAAAGTCCGCCAAGGTTAAACAAACACATGCACAGCATACAATGCATACACAATGCATACAAAGCATGCAACAAACAATGACCCGACCCCGAATGGTCGTGCAGGGGGTCCTTTTGAGTGTCATTGATTGGAAACGACCAGCACCTGTGCAGGTGCAGGCGGGGCCAATAGCGCCACCCGTTGGTCGCCAACCAGATCATGACAGTATCAGGAAGTCCAAACGAAAACAAACGATGCAAAAGTGATGTTTAAAGATGTTCGTATAGCAAATTACCCCAACAATTATTATTATTATTATTATTATTATTATTATTATTATTATTATTATTATTATTATTATTATTATTATACCTCTCAAATAAATTACAACGCTCTGAGACCAGTAACAGTTCGATTGGTGGAGTCACATGACACAATTCTCACTGGTGAATCAACATGGCTCGTGCAACATCAACTCGTGCATTCGAAGCTATTATATTTCCAATTCTATTTACTTATGACGTTACACTACAATCTCACCCATAATTAAATAATACTATTGAAAATGTTACTGTATTCTATTAATATTATTAGCATTAGTAGTAGAAGTATGGATCGCTGATTGCACTTCTTTAGCCTGACTGACTATTCACAGATCATCTCATAAAGGCACAGAAAACAGCAACATATTGGGCATTGCTTTCAATCAAGCTGTCAATCAAGTGCCATATAGATCACCACTTCCTGGATTTACAAGGACCTCTACTTTTTTCACCATGACTAGCGGTTACTTGATTTTACATGTGTCCATTATCATGCTACTAGCCAAAATTTGACATCATATTATGTTTTCAAATAATGTATTTCGTTCTTAAAAACAGAACAAAAAGGTCTTGCTTTTGGCATTTGGAGTACATGATGCAGAAAGAAATCCAATTGGCAAGTGCATAACATCTTGATTTTTTTTAATTGTTTTTGTAAATAATGTAGTTCGTGGGAAGCACTAATTTCCAATTGCTGGTTCCACATGGCACCAGCTCTTCAGAGTGTTTTGTTGTGTCACTGCATGAATATTCATAAGCGCAGCTTCCATCTTTAGAAAGGAGGTTATTGGCAAGTGTAAATGATTCATGTGGCTCAGCAGGCCAGTGGGCGGTGGTGGGGGGGATTTTAACTAACAGAAAGGAATAAGATAAATGCGGCGTCACGGGCGCTTAAAGTAGGTCAGCCATAAAGTTGTGATGTCACGCCGCAGTCAGCCGGTGACCATGAACAGCCCCCTCCTATTTTGGTGCTTTTTTTTCTTAGAAGGAAAAAAAAACTATACAAATACATTGCATTTATAAGTGCCTTTCAAAACTCTCAAGGACACTTTACAGTCAGTTTTTTTTTTTTTTTGTGCAGGTGAGCAGCGGCAGCCATTCGCGCCAGCGTTCACTCTACCCAAATTCAAAGAATATTTCCCATTCTGACAATTTGGCCCGTTAACTCATTCACTGCCATTCCCACATTAATTTGAAGATTGAAAAGCTTGACGTGGAGCGCCATTCCCGAATTTGTTCAGGTTTTGTTTTTAGCTAACGTGTGGCTCATCATCTGTTAGGGAGAATTTATTTCTTCCCGATAGACCCCCCCCCCTCTCCCATTAATACAAAACTCCCTAAGTCCCATTCCCACCCCCTCTTACCTCTTCTTCAAAGGAGCTGCAAAGTACTAAAAGAGGGTGGCGATTCAAAGTTATGGTGATGCTATTTTTGATTTCAAATTGCAGCATCAAACAATCCCTACTGGGTCCTAATATAAGTGTGTGTGGGCGCTTTTTTTTAGAAACCAACCAGAGGTTTATTAGAGTAATGCCAAAGCTGCATCTGAAGTGAGGCGAAACAAACGCGCCCTCGCGGCTTATTGACCCATCAGGCGAAATGACTCATGTGAGTGTCTCCTGTCAACATATGCTAACATCAATTAGAATGGGGCCTTGTTTGATTATGGTGGCACACATCAGTGGATTTGATTTCACCTTGCGAAAGTCCAATTAATCCTTGGCTGCAACCTTGCAAAGGCGCTAACGCTGTGGTTGGGACGCGGAGCAGCATAGATAAATTGTCACTTGATGTCCGATAATGCAAATATATACTTTCTGAACTAAATCGAAAACTAAAATACAGAGCAGGGTAATATTATGATTATTATCATTATCTACAAAAGGTAAATGTAACGTTTTCGGTTTGCGACCAACAGGTGGAACGGTAGGGCCCCGCCTGCAGCTGCACAGGTCTTAGTTGTTTTAATCAGTTAAAACACAGGTGTCAAAGTCAAGGCCCGCGGGCCAAATCCGGCCCGCCACATCATTTTTTTCGGCCCGCGAAAGCAAATCAAACGTGTTAAATTCCATGATGATTGCAACAATCTGAGCCAAAATTTCATAATTTTGGTTGTCAACCACAATAAAAGTCATTATTCTTGACTTCAGATTTGGAAACGAGTTATTCATTAATTTGCTGTGTGCTCTATATGTAATATTTGAAGGGATTTAAAATTCTAATGGGTTCCCCAAATTCATAACGGCCCTCGAGAGGAAACCATAACTACAATGTGGCCCGCGGCAAAAAATGACTTTGACACCCCTGAGTTAAAAGGACTCCTGGCATGACCGTTCATTGTCGGGTCATTGTTTGTGTCACCCTGCAGGTTTGTTTCTTTTTGTCATGTTTTACTCTTGGTTTTGTTTGCTACTTTGGACTTTTTTTTCTTATGACTTTGCTGTTTGAGATTGTGTTCCTGCTGATTTTACTTAATACAATTTGGTAAATACACCCAGCTCTTCCCCCTTGCCTGCTTTTTTGAGGTCCACCACCACAACTACCTTGCAAATCATGACAGTACATAATGTAAATGTCGAGGCTAACTTGCCACCGCCAAGACACAATGTTTGACACTTTATGCTGATTTCATGTGTCTACACAAGGTCAACTCTCACGCACATGTGTGAATAGTGTGTTACACACTCGATGTGTCTCGTGTTGTGTTGTGGGTGAGTTACATCACTCAAAGACTGGTTAATATGTCCCAGCAAGACAGCTGGCACCCTGCGTCCAGCAATGTCCAGCATGGTTGACATGTGTACATGCTTATGTTATTTATTTATTTATTGACGCCCACAGATTTTGTTTAGTTTCAGATTGGAAGCTAGTGTTCTTAAACACGCGGACATGCACACACCCGCGCGCGCGCACACACACACACACACACACACACACACACACACACACACACACACACACACACACACACACACACACACACACACACACACACACATTAAATTGTTCATACAGTACACAGGATGTACACATCAATACATTTCGCACCCCACGTAAATTGTGTTAGTGTTGTCTCAGTCACATTCAGCTATGGATTCGTTTAAATTGTATCTTTTTATTTAATAATATCTTGAGTCTCAGACCTGTCCAGAATTGTTTTTGTTAGTTCTACTATGTTTTTCTTCTTACTGTAATTTAAAAAGAATAACATTGATTGTCCAATTTCTTTATTTGATTTAATATCATATATTATATAACGATAGTTTATCCGCGTGCTAAACAAGGCTGGACTGTACCACCGTCGGGATGAAAATAAGTGTAGGGGGTTGAAGCGGCTCCTCGAGACGCGTTCCATACGCGCACGCGCGGGCACGGCACGCAATCTGCATGCACGCGCTTACCTCCGCCGAACTATACAATCAACTCACTGTGAACGCTTTGTAGTGCATGTGAGGACAGAGAACTTGCACCCCCACCCTACGGTGTCCTTTCCATGTCGCCTTTTGATTGACGGGCCCAGCCAGCCTGCCAACCAGCCCCGCCCCCGCCCTCTTGTGCAGAACTCTGCTCCCGCCGGAGAGGCAAACACAAGAGGACCGAAGCGGAAACCATCTCGGACGACTTGAATCACGGTTTAGTGGTACCAGAACCTGCGTGGAGCTCGTTTGACCAGACTTGGACTTGTTTTAAGGCGTTTCGCGAAGGGTTCGCACAAGCAGGTAAAACGACCCGGATGTAGTGTCTGCGATGCTGCGCATGTATGAGAACAAACCTGGCGCGCGCGCGTGAGAGATATTTGTGTATATATTAATGTATGTCAATGTACCCCCTCCCCCCATGAAACCCTCTTTGTCCAGCTCCCATGTGTGCGTTTATTGACGCGAACACGTGGTAAAAGCACTCCTGCGGACCCCCCCCCCCCCACCATGACAGCTGCAAATAGGTCACTATTGACATTCTCCTACTGCATGAACTTGAACAATTGAAGTAATCCGCGCGAACGCGCTTGCAGCATCATTAAATTCTGCTCAGCTCCCCGGAATTCATTTTTTTAGTCGAAAATGCGATTTTGTGGGTTTTCTAGAGGTGATGGAAGACATTTTGGAAGAAGTAGGGAGAAAAAAAGGGGGTGGGCACACAATGGTCTTCAATGTCAAATGGGGGTGTGTCTCAGTTATCCACCTTTTCAGAGCTTGCTCGGAGGGATAAAGAAAAAAACGCTGCACTTGATTTGGATGAAGGGTCACGGGTACACAAGCGCGTGCACAGACTGTTTTTCAGCAAGCGCGTGCACGCACATTCCGTGAGTCATGCCGCATTTGGAGGCTCACACACATACAGCGACTCACCCTCTTATGAAGTGGAAGGGGGTTGGGGCGGGGGAACATGCTGTGGTTTTACTTCACAGGCCTGCTAACATGGTTGATGAAAAAGGAGGGCAAAAAAATCTGGCTTACTTCTGATTAGGACAGTTTTTGACCTTCAGATGACCTGTGCTTTGAAGGGGGAGGGGTGTTTTGTCTTGAGAAGGTGGTCGCATCTACCATGTCTAAGGTGAAAAGCAGCATCATTCGAGTTCTGTTCACGTCAGTGCATCTAATTGGTGTCACGATTCGGGCAACGAAGAGGTGCAGAGAGATTGTTGGAGCAAATTATGATCTGTTGGCTTGACTTGTAGTAACATTTCATCCTGCAAATGTTTGCTCAGCCATTCGCGGCTGTCTTGAGGGAATGCGTCTCTGGCTTGTGGGCCTTCAACACTTTTCATTCTTGACATTGTAACGAATTGCGGGGGTCCTTTTACTTCCTGTAAGGTCTGTTTTGGGGTGTTCCTGTAATTTAAGCTGTGGTAGTTCAGGATTGGGCTTCAGGAAGACGATGCTGTAGTCTTTGGCTCTGACTTTTTAATACTGCGGGTAATATGCACAGAGGTAGATATGATGCATATATGAGGCAACGATGGCCGTCTCAAGTTGCCACTCGCTAAACGTATTTAATTTGAATGCATCTACAATATTTTACCGTCGCGTTTTCTCATTACAGACGCTCCCCAACGAATGAACGAGATATGTTCCGAACGGTTTGTACTGAAAAATAAAAATTCAATCAAATATATGCTATATAAAGTTATGTACATGTATAACTGGAGAGAATATTATACAGTAAAGTCTCGTTATATCGATATCGGATATATCGATAGTCCCGGTTATATCGATACTATTTCTATGCACGCACGGAGAAAATTACATGCAAACAGGGTCGGATATATCGATAGTCCCGGTTATATCGATATTTTTTCGGGCTCCCTTGAATATCGATATAACGAGACTTTACTGTACTCAAGTCAAGTACTCAAGTCTCGTTAAGTCTCGTTATATCGATATCCAAGGGAGTCCGAAAAAATATCGATATAATATCGAAAAAATATCGATATAACCGGGACTATCGATATATCCGACCCTGTTTGCATGTAATTTTCCCCGTGCGTGCATAGAAATAGTATCGATATAACCGGGACTATCGATATATCCGATATCGATATAACGAGACTTTACTGTATTTGTTACTACAAAAATGTTCATATCTACCATTGTTTGTAACTCGAATGTTTGTAAGTACAGTGATACCTCAGCTTACGAGTTCGTACCCAGAAAGTGTGTGTAAGGCGAAAAGTTCGTCTGCCATTTATTTACATTTATTTCCCATAAGAAACCATTAAAAATGAGAAGAATCCATTCCCAGGTCCCCATAAAACCCAATTTTCTATTAAATAAACCTTAAAATGCCACAAAATATACCTTATTTTATGTATAATAAATGTGCTATTGTATTGTAATTAAAGAAATAAACTGTACTGGATAATAAAGTCGTTTTATTTACCTTTGTGATGGTAGTTGACAATGGATGGTAGCAATGGTCGACTTGGCGTAATGGTACTGGGACAGCTAAATCACACAAACGCACACCTCGTTCATGTTTTTCGATGATCTCCTTCCGTAATTTTCTTTTGTGTCCTCTTTGGCGTAACACTAGCCTGTGGTTGCATCTTTTTCAGTCCCATAATAGCAAAAGTACTCCACTTGATAACAAACAATGTCTGCACTCAAAGAAATGGAGGGGTGTGAAAACTAGTCCACCAGCCAACACCTCGTTCGAAGATCTCCTGCTCGACCGTAATTTTACTTTGTGTCCTCTTCGGCGTAACAGTAGCCTGTGGTGGGGTCTCTCTCTGTTCCATAAAAGCAAAGGTACTCCACCCGATAACAAACCACGTTAGCACTCAAAGAAAGTAGGTGTGGTTTGGTGTTAATCCGCCGAAAACTAGTCCGCCAGCCACCGTGGCGCTGTGTGGTTTGGTTCGTCCGCCGAAAACTCTGCCATTTAAACGTCTGCCAAGATTATATTCTCGCGAATTTATGTTCATAAGGCGAAAACTTCGTGACCTAAAGCGTTCGTAAGCCGAGGTATCACTGTATGTTTAAGGCTTGTATAAGTAACCTGTATTGGTTTGTACTGAAAAAAATAAAGATTTAATAAAATATATGCTCTATGAAGATATGTACATGTACAACTGGAGAGAATATACAGTGGGACCTCGGTTTACGAACCCCTTGGCATACGAACTTTTCGGTTTACGAACGTTACATTTATGAACATTTAATCTTGGCATACGAACTATTTTTCGGGATACACACGGAGCTGCCACAATGAGTGATTTGTCATTCGTGAATGAGCCCGTTCTCCAAACAAGGAAATGGCAGCAGACTTTTTTCTTGTCCTCTATTCCCCACCCCCAGTCGTCGGTTAAAGCCACGTGATTGGTCAAAAACGCAGCAGTAGGGGATGGGGTTACAGACAGAGCGAGAGTGAGGCCGTTCTCCCAAAAACAAAATGGCGTCTTCGGTTAAAGCCACGTGATTGGTCAAGAACCCAGCAGTGTGGGGCGGGGGCGTTAAACATTAAAGAGACAGGCAGACAGAGGGAGAGTGAGAAAACACACACACACACACACACGAAAGGGAGAGGACAGAGCTTGAAACAAAAAAAAAGGGGGGGGCAAGTAAAATGGTGAGAAAATGGATAGAAAACCCATTTCAACATTGATAGTTCAAAAGCAGAGTGTAGACTGGAAGGTTAACAAATAACCCGCACAAGTCATCTGTACACTTGATGCAAAAAGCTATCAGCCCAGCTAAACAGATAACAATTGATGAAGAACTAGATACAATTATCAAAGCACCTACAATGTATCATTCCTCAAGATGGTGAAAGAAGAACGTGTTCCTCATCAAGTGTTTAATGCTGAGGAAACCGGTGTATGTTACTATTGAAATTTTCTTATCTACCGTTCATAACTCGAACGTTCATGAGTAGGGAAGCGTGTATTTTTCAGTCGCCACTGAGAAAGTGTCACAGTATGTGGCATATGGTTATAGTGTACCAATAAGTCTAGGACAACCACTGTATGCACATTTCATTGGTAAATTTGTTATTATAAACTTTCATTGGTCAGGTATATCAGCGAGGGCTACTCAAAGATTCATCTGCATTATATTGTGAGAACCATGAACAAACAAAATGAAAGTAAACCCCACCAGGACAAAATTGACCGTGAAATGTAAACCCTTGTCAGTTCAGCAGATTTAGATAATATCCTCTGAATGGATAGTCGATCCAAACTGTGAAATTCACTGACTAGTGTTTTCAACTCAAATCAGTTATCACAAAGTATGGCAACGTAAGATGGCTGCCCTCTGGTGTCAGTCAAGATGGGCAAAATTTTAGTCTATTATCTAAAGGTTTGTGACAATATGGCCTAAAATTCATTTGGAAGAGTATCTGAAGCATGTTCTTAAATATAAATGTTTCCATAAAGTGTCTGATTTCTTATTCTCCTCCCCCAGTCTACATTTCACATTAGCATAGTTGCTATCATGGCTTCTCCAGCGCCTTCTGTTTTTTTTCCCTCCTTGCCCAGTAGTTACTCCTCGTTGTTTATTACTGATAGCGCTTGTCATCTGATTTGCCACCACAGAAGCGAGTAGTAGTTGCTTCAAGGAGAGGAAAGATAGCATTTAGCATTTAATGCATTAGCATTTAGCATTCAACCTAGCAAACTGCAGCTTGTAGCAGGCGTGTGCAGCCATATCCCCAAAAGTGGAGCAAGGTTCCTTTGTTCCTAGCATTTGCCTCGTTTGCGAGTAGCTAGAAAAGCCGGGAGGATAGAATAATTCAAGTGGATGCGTAGATTAACTCATTCACTGCCAGACACGTGCAAAAAGGTGTCCACTCTAGTGCCAGGGTTTTTGTCATTGTCACATGAATTCCAGGACCCACAGAATATTGAGTTTTAGGACTACATAAACATTCAATGCAGCCTTAGTAATCTTAGACTCTCTTCTTTCATCAGAAAAAAAGAGTTAATTCCTAAATTATATTGGCCTGGCGTTATATGAGCTTGAAATAGGGGTGGCTGTCCAAAATACAATATTATACATATTGATTTATGTAGTGCTTTAACAACAGCTGAAGTTGCAACAAAGCGCTAACATGAAAAAAAAGGAAATGCTGTCACCTTGTGGAAAAGAAAAAAAAACAACATTGCCCGATTGCCCAGCGCTTTATCATCACCCAAGCATGAAAAGAAAAAAAACAAACAAATTCAGGAATGGCGCTCTCCGTCATATTTTCAATTTCCGAATACATTTGTGAATGGCATTGAATGTGTTAAATAAACAAACTCCAAAATGTCAGCTCCATTTATACACACAAGCAGATAAGATTGTGTTATCAACAAGTGTTTGTCTACCAAAGGCCAAATGTCTACCGCATTCACCGTTGATGCTGCGCACCCCTAGTGTGCGAGAAGATGTTGTTTATGCATGTGAGAGCCACGGGCATGCAGGGGGGAGGGTTGGGGTCCTCAATGCTTCTCCCGCTGGCTGGCGTCCAGATGCTAGCGGGGCCACAAAGCAGCTCTGTTCTCAGTCCTAACTGCCTATTAATAGTCCAATTTCCTGCACCGTTCTCAGGAATGCTCCGATGATGAATCAGCCGCCGGTACGTTACAAGTGTCACAAAATAAACCGACCGGCAAAAGACAAACTATTGAATAATGATTGATTCCTTGCCATGGTGTCCTATATTTTCTAGCGACGGGGGTTCGCGTCATGATGGCAAACATTACCGGTCTGGTATTGGTTTTCCATGCCTAAGATTTTGTTTTCTCCGCTCTTTCTGGTCTATATGACTACTGGAGGGCAGATTTGTATATGACTGCTTTTACTCTCTTGTCAGTGTGTGTGTGTGTGTGTGTGTGCGTGTGTGTGTGTGTGTGTGTGTGTGTGTGTGTGTGTGTGTGTGTGTGTGTGTGGATCGTGTGTTCCTATACCGAACCGTAGAAAGGGAACTCTGCGCAGCAGCACTGCTCACTGGCTCCGTTGTTAGCGTTAGGCCGATTAAAACATGACAGGATGTAAGAGGGAGCCGATTATAATTAGACAGAAGATCTGCGTTATCAGTGTGGTCATGTGACCACCGTCTTGGATGTCTGGCTGCACATTTTCACAACAATTCGTAATATGTCCAATTTAGCGGACGTTGAGCTAAGGCCGCTGGATCCTACCACCAATCCAAATCTTGCAAAGTCTTTAAAGAGCACCTTGATCATTCCCAAAAAGTGTTTCTTCACATCTCTGCTTACCGCTAATCACTAATTGACTTTCATGAGCTCACACAGGAACTCCACAACGTGTGAGTGTATGTGTGTGTGTGTGTGTTTAGTAGCACATTTTGACATCTTGGTGTCTTCTGCTTGACTAGAACAAATCGCCATGACAACAGAGATGCAAGAGATCACCATCACAGAGGACAAGCCGCTGCTCACTGGTCAGGCCGACTCCAGCAAGGTCAGAGAGGACATACACACACACACACACACACACACACACACACACACACACACGCACGCGCGAGTGAGTGAATGAGCACACATGCGTGAGCGCACTGTACACGTTGCGTGGCATTTCAATAAGCTGCCACGGTTTTATGTGGTATCATCCTCGAGGTCATTAAGTGCGCATGTGTGTGCGTGTTTGTGTGTGTTTGATTCACACAAATGTGCTGCGGTGCTGGCTGGCTGTGATGCAGCTGGTTTGACGTCAAAGCCCTGGGGGAGTTCGGTTGGAAGGGCGGTGGGAAGGGGGGGGGGGGGGGGGGGGGGGTTTCAGTATTGTATGATGCTTTGTAACCTCTCGCTACCCCAGGTGGCAAAAGATGGAAGTACAAGCCCACACAGTCACCAGTCGGAATGAACCAGTGCCTTGTTATCTGGCTTGTCCCAATTGAAATACAGACGCTTCCCTACTTACGAACATTCGAGTTACGAACGACGGTACATACCAACGTTTTTGTAGTCACATGTACCGTAATTTCCGGACTATCAAGCGCACCTGATTATATGACTCACCCACTACATTTTAAGAGGAAACACAATTTTGTACATACACACACCGCACTTGTATATAAGCCGCACATGCCCACATTAAAATATGTAAACATATTTACAAAGAAAGACGGTACACTGAGAGAGTTTTCAAAGTTTTAATAATATAACTTAACAATAATAATAATAATATGACTTTCTTCCCAAATGGTGCCTGTGACGCGGCAGTAAAACGTTAGCAACATGGTAACAACACGCAAGTAACACAGTATAACAAGTCTGGTAAAAGAACATATTGGTAAAAATCACGGTAAGCCGTTTTCATCTTCCTCATTTGAATTGAAGTCATCGTCCTCAGTGTTGGAATGAAGCAGCTCATATATTCCACCGATCTTATGTATTAGCGATCTACTATATACAGTATATACCCAACTAGCTATCTCAATAGCTATCTATTAGCTAGCTATCTAGCATATCTTTCATTTTGAGTTGTTTCTGGGCTGAGTGAATGCTGGCGCGTGTGGCTGCCGCTGCTCACCCACAGAAAAACATATCCTGTGACTGTAAAGTGACCTTGAGAGTTGTGAAACAAAAATTATAAATGAAATTTATTATTATTATTATTATTATTATTATTATTATTATTATTATTATTATTATTATTATTATTATTACTATTATTTATTATTATTGTTATTATTATTATTATTATTGTTATTATTGTTATTATTATTATTATTATTATTATTATTATTATTAGTAGTAGTAGTAGTAGTAGTAGTAGTAGTAGTAGTATTAATTAATCTTACCTTTTCTACTCGAGGGCCCCTGGCGGCCGTTAGAAAAATTACATAAATTGGCCGCATCACTGAATAAGACGATGGGTTGAAAGTTTGGGAAAAAAGTAGCATTTTATAATCTGGAATTTACGGTAGTATTCTCTCCAGTTGTACTTGTACATATCTTTATGGGGCATATATTTGATTAAATGTTTATTTTTCAGTACAAACCAATACAGGTTACTTATACAAGCCATAAACATATTTATATAATCCTTAAACATACTTATATAAGCCCTAAATATGCACTCCATACAAAATATAGCACTGAAGCAATTTACAAACGAATTCACCTTATGAATGACCGTTTGGAACGTATCTCGTTCTGTATATGGCAGTGGATAAATCTGTTCTACCCCCCATCCCCCACCACCACCAGCCCCAAGGAATTTTTCACAGTTTTTATCTATGCTTAATACTTTGCAGCGTTGGACTTTATGCAAACAAGCAAGACGATTAACATAATAAGTTGAAATTAAAGAAGAACATTTTTTAATTCAAATGAATTCGACACATTTTCTGGACTTGGCCACCAGAGTGTAGAATAATTCCCATATAATATAATAATAACAACTGAGTTGTGGCTACTTTTTTTCACACACTTCTGCGGTTGTTTGGATGACACAACCTCTGGCATTTAACGTCAACTGGGAGCAGTTGGTCGGTTTACAACTGGTCACACGCTATCAAATTGCGGGTTGATGTGAAACAAGTTGCATTAAATTTGCTGCCGCCATTCAGACGAATAGTTTTGAATTTTGATTCGTAGCAATAACCAAAAAAGTCAAGCAGGTATCAGCACGTTTCTAGTAAAACATACTTGGGCCTGGTGAGGCGCCCTAGTGTACTTTTGTCTTTCTGTGATTTCCATCAGGATGCCGAGCTGGCAGCTAGGATCCTCCTGGATCAGGGCCAGGTGAGAATGCGACACGCCATGATCGTAACGTGCGACCAAGACGCAGGACCAACGTGAACTCTTGTGTGTCTGTTTTCCAGAAACATAGTGTGGAGACTCCTCACGGCGTCTTGCACGTGACGATGCACGGTACACGGAATAGCCGCCGGCCTGCCATCCTCACTTTCCACGACGTCGGCTTGGACAGTGCGTGGCTCCCTCATTACAGTTTGTTTTTTTGTTTCTTTCTTTCTTTCCTTATTTCTTTCTTTCTCTTTGTTTCTTTCTTTCTTTGTTTCTTTCTTTGTTTGTTTCTTTCTTTCTTTCTTTCTTTCTTTCTTTCTTTCTTTCTTTCTTTCTTTCTTTCTTTCTTTCTTTCTTTCTTTCTTTCTTTCTTTCTTTCTTTCTTTCTTTCTTTCTTTCTTTCTTTCTTTCTTTCTTTCTTTCTTTCTTTCCATCTATCTACCCTAGCTGTCTAGCGATGTACCTCTAGCTAGCTAGCTAGTCGGCTAGCTAGCTGGCTTTTATTTATTTATTTATTTATTTATTTACTTGTTTATTTATGTATTTATTTATTTATTTATGTCTGTCTGTCTGTCTGTCTGTCTGTCTGTGTCTACCGATGTTCCTGTAGCTATCTAGCTAGTTGGCTAGCTAGCTGACTTTTATTTATTTATTTATTTATATCTGTCTCTGTGTGTCTAGCGATGTACCTCTAGCTAGCTAGCTAGTCGGCTAGCTAGCTGGCTTTTATTTATTTATTTATTTATTTATTTATTTATTTATTTATTTATATCTGTATGTCTGTCTGTCTAGCGATGTTCCTGTAGCTAGCTAGCTAGTCTGCTAGCTGGCTATCTATCTTTGATAGCTACCTAGTTAGCAATGTACTTGTAGCAAGCTAGCTAGCTGGCTATCTTTTTATTTATTTATTTATTTATTTATCTATCTGTTTCAACAGGCAAGAGCTGCTTTCTGCCGTTATTCAAGTTTGAGGAGATGCAAGAAATCGTCAAGAATTTTACCCTGATCCACATCGATGCCCCCGGTCAAGAGGATGGGGCAGCTGTTTACCCGGCGGGGTGAGCTAACCCCGACGTCTCTTTTTCACCGGATGACTTCTTTTCTAGAAGCTTCTTTGTGATTCAGTGTTTGACCTTTCCCAACAGTTACCAGTATCCATCCATGGAGACCATCGCAGAGATGATTCCTGCCGTCCTGCAGTTCTTCAAGTAAGTCCACAAACATGCAGAGCCCATCACGGCTAGCTCGTTAACATGGACCATGTCGTACCGCAGCTTCCGTACCGTCATTGGAGTAGGCGTGGGCGCCGGGGCGTACATCTTGAGCAAATTCACGGTGAGCGTCCATGGCGGGTCTTTTTTAAAGGGGCATTGCGTCATTCTATTTTTTCTGTCTGTGCGCAGCTCGCGAACCCAGAATCTGTGGAGGGTTTAGTTCTGGTTAATATCGACACAAACGGCCGAGGTTGGATGGAGTGGGCGGCTCAAAAGGTAAATGGACACTCATGATGGTGTTGTCGAGCTCCGTGTTAGCGGTGGTGAACTGTTCATTCGATGTCCGCAGCTCAGCTCGGTGACTTCTTCGCTCACGGAGCAGATCATGTCGCACCTCTTCAGCCAGGTGCGTTTCGCCCAATTTCCGTTTTTTGTGTGTTTTTTTTGTTGTTGTTAATTTCTGGACCCTTCCTCTCACAACTCTTATGTACGGCATGGTCCCATCAGGAGGAGCTGTCATCCAACACAGATGTGGTCCAGTTTCACAGAGAGCGTATCAACAAAGCACCTCACCTGCTCAACATAGAACTCTTCTGGAAAACCTACAACAGGTCATCTGACACACCAACACCCCCCCCCCCCCCAAAAAAAAAGTAAATCCAAATGGCATCCATAGCAATCACATCTTCTTTATCACCACAGCCGCAGAGATTTGAACCTGGATCGCAATAGCACCTTCAAGTACCGTCTTTTTTATTATGACTTCATCTAAGTTATCTTATTTCTCTTGAGGATGACGATGGTGAATGTTTTCTTTCTTCGTGGCCCCTCAGGTGTCCAGTCATGTTGGTGGTGGGGGACCAAGCGCCATACGAGGACGCCGCCGTAAGTCCAGCGAGCGGCAAGCCATCTCTTCGATCCTTTTGCGCTTCTCATGCTTGTTTGTCACTCGACAGGTGGAATGCAACAGCAAACTGGACCCCACCACTACTTCCTTCCTCAAGGTAATTTTCTTACTTTCCTTTTCTCTCATTATCGTCGTCTTGATCATTTTTTCCCCATGCATCTTTTGTTTCCTCAGATGGCGGACGCCGGCGGCCTCCCTCAGCTTACTCAGGTAAATGAAAATCTAATTGAAAACGTCACGACAGTGGTGCCTTGAGATGATACTTTCCACATTTGTATAATATAATAATCAGAATCAGAATCATCTTTATTGCCAAGTATGTAGAACACACAAGGAATTTGTTTCCGGTAGAACACGCTGCACTAGTATCGTCGTCAAAAAAACTGCTAAGTGGCACTATACAGTTCCATTTTGGCTACTGTTGAAAGAGTTCAAAGAGTTAATGGCTTGGGGGAAGAAGCTGTTTAAATGTCTGCTGGATTTGGTGCGCATGGATCGGTAGCGCCTGCCTGAGGGGAGTAGCTGGAAAAGGTGGTGGGCAGGGTGCGGAGGGTCCAGTAGGATTTTCCGCGCCCTTGTTTGGATTCTTGCAGTGTGCAAACAAGGGCGCGGAAAATCCTACTATATATCCTACTACTATATATCCTAATATATATTGATTTATATAGCACTTTAACAACAGCTGAAACTGTAACAAAGCGCAGACATGGACAAAAGGGAATTGCTGCCTACTCATGGAAGGGAAAGAACATTGTCAGAGGTCTGACCAGCGCTTTATAGGCACCACCTGCAAGAAAAACCAAAACCCGAACAAATTCAGGAATGGCACTCCACGTCAAGCTTTTCGATTCTTGAATAAATTCGTGAATGGCGGCAAATGAGTTACAAGGAGAACAAATTAAAATAAGTAAGGAAAGTTTTTAAGGCAGTAAGGAAATGAAAAATTGTATACTAAAAGATCATACATTGATAAGTATTCCAAAAAATACGTCCAAACACATTGATCAGTTTTTCAGGGGGGGAAAACGTTTTAACTTGAATTTCAAATCATTTAAATTCTGCGCTGACTTCATTTCTGTGTGCACCTTAATCCGTTTGTGTGCCTCATCACAGCTAAATGCTGCTTCACCACATTTGTTTTGAACTCTTAGTATCAATAATTGACCCACGACTATGCCTTGACTGATGAAATAGAATATTAAATCTGACAGTTGGCGCATCAGAGCTATTTTTGAGCATACACACTGTGTAGAACGCTCTTCTTTTTCTGCTATTGCTCAATTAGTTGCTATAATAAAAGCCCTATTTGATAGATGGAAAAAATATATACAATTGTGAAGATGGTTATCTCTATATTATCTGTTCACCTGTGCTGCTGCATCATTTTTTTTTCATATCTCTGCCGCTTCCAAGAGGACAACTATCGATACTGGCGTTAGCATGTCCACAGGCAATTTGAATTGTATATCAGTGTTACGCTAAGCGGACTTTCCCCAGGGAAAAAAAACTGTGTCTGTTTTCAAACACAGGTGTAATTATGCGGTTTATGTTTTGTTTGGGAGTACACATATGTCCGGTCCGCTAGGGAGGGCATTAGAGAGCTTTGTTATTATGTGTGACTTGTTGGCTGTTTGCCAAACTATTGAGTTCCTGGACACCGCACGGTTGTTTGCAATCATCCAAATTATAACTTGTATCTGTAAATACTTCCGTCGCTTGCATTTCACGGCACCACTGTACTTCTTGTTCTGACTACGAGTGAAAAAACTTTGCCTCTGCAGCCTGCAAAATTGACAGAGGCATTCAAGTACTTCATCCAAGGAATGGGCTACAGTAAGTGAGCGCCGCACGTTTTCTTTCAGACCGCGTGTACCACGCACGCGCTCTAACCTGCCCCGCCTGACCTCTGCGCCCACAGTGGCTTCATCTTGCATGACCCGCCTGTCCCGTTCACGCACCACCTCGCTGTCGTCCTCATACTCCATGGAAGGCTCGCGTTCGCGCACGCTCTCCCAGGGCTCGCAGGGCGGGCAGATGCCGCCGAGCCCCTCACAGACCATGGAGGTGACCTGCTGAAGAGAAAGTGGGGGCGGACGGGGGAAGAAAGCCAAGCAAGACGGAAAAGGGTCGAGGCCGATGGGTTCCCATTATTGTCACCACAACTCCTGTCATTCTAAGCGAGAAAAAAGTGTCAAGGGAAAAGGGGCAAACATCTGTCATCCAATTTCTTGCAATCCCTGTTGTCCAAAAGGAAAGAAAAGATTTTTTGTGAATAGAAGGAGGGTGGGAACAATGTGACGCCACTCCAGCTCTGTTGTTAGCCCTTTAATTTAGCACATGTGGTAGAGACCCTAACTCATAGTAATAGTCCTAAAAAGAAGCTGACAACTGATGTGTTGTACACAAAAGGTAGCCCATAGCAGAGATTGTGTGTCTGGACAACCTTCCTAGCTACTCGTTGTTCTTTTCGACTCCCAAGCTCATTTTTTTATTTTATATCCTTGTTAGCATATGTGTGCGGCTGCCAGGTTTTTCCGTCTTCTAGACTCAGTTTGCCGTTTTTTTTTACTAGCATCTATTCTAGGAGATGGACAGGGTTTTTTTTTTTTTTTTTGGGGGGGGGGGGGGGGGGTGTTAATTTGGGGGCTTTTTAATGCCGCTTGTTCGTCTCTACTTGTAAAACGTGAGTGCATGTGTCGTCGAATGGCAAACGTGAGGACGCCATTCGCTACAACAGTGCTTCCAGAACCCCCCCCCCCCCAAGCCCTCTGCAATGTCCAGAATGCATGGTGACGTCACGACGTAGCCCAGGCAGAGCGTTCAGAAGGGATCACTGTTATTTTCTTAGTTTTTAAACTCGCTCTGAACCTCAGATACCTCTTAACTAAACCCAACCGCCATACTTGAGTTTATATGAGTTTGAAGAGGACACCCACCCCACACATACACACCAGCTGAACCGCTAATATGTCACTGCCAGCAATACAACAAGACACTTAAAAAAAGAACGATAAGCACTCTGTATTCTAGATTGGTTTTACAGTATATTTGAATACTTTCTCACGTGCAACTGGAATTAAAATATATGCAGTGTCGTAAAATTTCAAACAATAATAATCTAGCGGAGAAGAACGTCAACGGAGTAAATGGAAGCTAAAGCACTGCCAGGAAGTCTGTGGATGTGTTCGACAAACATACGTGGCCTAAATTGGTCACGTAATTTATTTTTTAATGAAGAAATACAACCTTGAACATGACAGCCATAGTAAAGGCAAAGAAAGTGAAAAGTAAAAGGGAAACTGAGCAGCTCTCACGTGACGTTTAAAAAATAAAATGAAGGTGAGACGTTTTGTTCCATTTTCTTTCCTAATTGCGTGTCATCTTTGTGTGAATCTTTCCCCAAATGTTCACTTTGTCCACCGGGTGTTATTTGACTTGTTACATTATCATTGTTATTATTTTGCGTTCGACAAAGTCGTGTAATAAACTTTGAAAAGAAAATGCAATCCCATTTACTCGTGTGACAAAAAATGTGAGTTACATAATGAGACATGAATAAAATCTTACAAAGAACTTCTTGGGGCTTCGAAGGTGTCAACATACTTTTTTGCCAATGCCATTCAATCCAAAACAGTAATCATTCAAATTTAATTAGCAATCAATGCGCGTGCCTGCAAGGAGCATGTGCACTGATTTGAGCCGTAGACTGTAAACTTTGTGTTTATCCTAAACCGACTTGAATTTTAAAATGGGGTGGAGGTGGGTCGTTGCGAAAGAAAGTGCAGCAGGGCGAGGACAACCGGTCCGTTCGCATTGTAATCTCCGAGGCTTACTTAGGGACTGAAACGACTCAGGCACCTGTGTCAAGTCTATTTAGTCAGACACAAACCGGAAAACGTGATTAAACTTTATTTTGGAACACGCAGAACACAAGGATAGAACATCTCAGGATCTTAAAACCTGTCAAAAAAGACGTTTTTCATCTTTATATTGTCACTTTTTAAATCTAATTGAAAGGAGCACTTTAGCACATGTTATGAATGGCGACCCCTTGAAAGGAAAAACCGAAAAGGAAAATAAGATGAATCATTTGTGTCCCCGCCCCCTCGGAATAGACTTTTACTCTGGAAGTCACGTAGCGGATGTGTCGTCCTCAACACGCAGCCTTGACACAGGTGCGTTCAACAGCTGAATGATGATAGGTAAAAACAGTCGAAGAAAGTAGAAGAAAGCGAGCAAAGGTGCAACATGAGAGCCGTTACGAGCACGGTAAATTGCGTACAACCTCACACAAATTCTGCTATTAATTTGATTCTGGTTGTTAAAGGTTGATGTGGCTTTCTATATCCAAATTAGGAGAGCCAGGAGGGGTCGAAGGACGAGCAAGGGGAGAGCGACTCCATCCAAAGGCGACCCGTAAAACTCATTTTCTAATACTATATATATATATATATATATATATATATATATATATATATATATATATATATATATATATATATATATATATGATTGTTGACATCCAACAAAAAGTTAGTGAAAGCGTATATTTTGCAGTGTCATGCTTTATCACATGACATCATGTTTCAAACGCCGACCTAAACTCAGCTTTGCTATATCTTTTCCTTTTGAAACTAACTTTTTTCATATGCAATCATGAATAAGGTTACTTTTATTGATCAGTGATTTAAAAAAAACCGTGAGATATGATGTATTTACCATCATTATCGTTATACATTGGAGTAGAACTGGTAGTCAAATAAATTCCTAGAAATTATTGAGGCAGGACATTCAATTTACATTACAAACAGGAAGTATGACGACTGAAATAATGATAGTTTTGTCTTGCTTTGACTTGTTTTGAATGAATGACAAGATGACACAAGGATTAATTGTCCGTGATAAATTGATGGCAATAGATGAGTAAGATTAATAACAACAAAAATCTGACCAAGTGAAAGAAAACAATTTCCTGCAGCAGTTTGGCTTATTGTCTCCCATTGGTTGACTCGTCAAATGATTGTCTTTTGCAGAGTATCGTGGTGCTACAAAACATGCTTAAGAAAATCCCTCAAAGCCCGATACTCAATCAGCAGCAGGTATTTATCACTTTGTCGCCATCCCGTCATTCCGTCGCCCTCCGGCAGGTCGCCTGCGAGTGGTTCGGGAAGCAACCGTGTGAGAGAAGCATTTAAAATGATACTAGGAATTAAGGGAAGGGAATGGACAGTGTTTATTGATTTTCTTTATGTCTTTTAATAGGACATTTTTCGGAATGTGACCGCAGACAGTGAGATGTCACAGGTGAGATAAAAATTGTTTGTTAGCCGCTCGGTGAATCCACACCCTTTTTTCTTTTCTGGGTCTCACCTTTACTCACAATTTCTGACGTGCACTACCAGTTTGTGCGTGGCTTCTGTTAACGTGCTGCTTTCGTGTTGCAGGATGTAGCGCAGCGGTCAAACCGTCAGGTGAGGGACCAATCAAAAAACAATGAAATAAATAATTACAAACAGTCCCTTTGCATCATAACTTTTGTGATGATTCAAAATGTTTTCTTCTTTTACTCTCTGCAGTCAGTGGCAAGCACCAACCCTTTTTATTCTTCTCACTTGGTATGTACCATCAGCATTCCTTTTTTATTAGTATCTCAACAGTTTGCTCTCGTCATCTTTTGCACTTGTCACGTTAGGAGTCCAGGCACAAGTATGACACCAGCGCGGATGACGGACAAAAACCGTGGCAGGAATTCCATCGTTCGTTGGACTGGAAGGAAAATGGTGCCTCGATGTCCGAATCCCAGAAGGATTTGGGACACACTTTTAGCTCAAACCACACGCCAGATAATATTTTCACATCTCAAATGAGGCAGTATCAGAACACAAGTCTGAGTTCATCAGAAAGCCACCCTGAGAACTTCAAGAAGCTCCTCAAAAAGAGCTCCAGCCAGCAGGACCTTTTCCAAGATTCTACCGAGGATTTTATCTTCAAGACGCCTTCGGGGAAAGTCTCGGAGAAGTCCGACAGCGTTTTTGGAGATCCGTTTCGGTCTTCATCCAACACGGCGGATGATTTGTTCGGCTCTCCAAAGGATCCAGTGGGGAATCCTTTTTACTCTTCCTCAAGCACCGCGTCACATTTGTTTCAGTCAAACGGTGGAAAATTCTCACACGCCGACAAACTGGGTCACTCTGGATTATCTGGATCTGATTTGGATGTCTTTTCCCCTTCTTTGAATTTCTCGAGCCCTGTAAAGGAGTTATTCAAAGATGGCGGCAGCACAAGCAGTCTGTTGAATACAGAAGCGCCCAACAGCAGGGATATATTCGGAAGTCTTTCCAGGAGCGGGTTAACCAAATCAACGTCAGACCTTTCGGAACACGCTGTCCCATCGACGTATTTCGACGTACCGCGTGACCTGGTGCTCACAACTCCGCAAGGAAGCAAACATGGCATCCTCAAGCCGACCCCGTTCAGTCAGGCCCAGAAAATGAGCGCGTCGTCAGACACTTCTCCAACCGAGTTGAATCAGGTATTTAGCGTCTCCCGTTTTGGAATTTGAAATTGTCTCGCTTCTTTTCTAAATGTCTCCTTGGGCTTCAGGTGACGCTCACCAGGCGCCCGCCGAAACCGCTTCCTCGTTCCAGACCTCCCGGATTGGAAAAGCCCCCCGTGCTGGATAAATCCCTCAAGCCGTCTTACATGGTCAAAACCGCCTTCACCTACGTAACCAGCCATCTGGTAACCCGAGAGTCATCATTTTCTACTGGTCTAGGTCAAGCAGGAGCAAAGCGGTCCGCCAAAACCTCCTCCAAAACCCAACAAAGTACGCCCCGTTTCATTCGCCGGCGTCACGGATAAGCCGCAGGTGTGCCTCGTGGTTGCAGATAGCATCAAATGAAAGCGGAAGGCATTTCCCAGATCGATATTCCAAACCAGAATGATTATCTTTGTATGTCTTTTAGGACGGTAAAGCGTTCAATCGGGGGGACTGCGACGTCTTTGAGGACATCCTGCTGATTGGACAGGTGGGGCTCCAAATCTTTAGGCCCCCCCCTCCCTCTTGTTTTGTCAATCCAACAAGTGGAAATCCCTCGACAGGAAAAGTGTGTGGAAGACTGGCCAGAAGACAGTCCTCAGTTCCATCCGGACTTCAAACCAGTAAGCCAATGAACCGCTGGCACCTTTTGACTACTTTGCACAACTCTTCCTATTTTGGCATTGTTGTATGTTTCACTCCATGGTGCTTTCTACTATCTTTGTGACTGCTTTATTTTTCCTGTATATAATGATTATACATGTTAAGCGCTTTGTTCCAGCTTCGCCTGTTGTTAAAGCGCGATATAAATCAATCTGTATTATATTGCGTTTTGTTATCCCAGCCTGGAAAATTCCGACTCCGCCGCGAATCCCTGAAGGTGATTGGCGACTTTGTCTTTTTTTTTTTTTTTTTTTTTTTTTTTTTTGAGTCAGTATAAAGCCAAAGAGATCTAACCAAGCGACGTTTTTCTTCTCCTTTCAGGTCACAACGGTCCCTGAGGAAGGAGCCACAGGAGGGAATCGGGATGATGTCGGAGTGCTCGTCAAGGTCATCCCAATTTCCATTCTTGCATTTTCAGATTCTGATATTGAAAAGATATGTCGGAGTCCCTGAAGAGCATATTCAATTCGACAGTCGAGCCACTTACAGACGCTCCCCGACTTTCGAACAACGGTACATATGAACATTTTTGTGCGTATGTCAGGCACAGATCCACCGAGCTCGCCTACGATTGGTTGCGTAGAGTATGTGGGCGGGGAGGAAATCCCTCTTCCCAGTTGAGGCTTAACAAAAAGTAATGGCTTCTGGCATGTAATTCAGTAATGGTTTACTGAAGGCCCATTTATTTTACCACTGTTGGAGAGTCTGTGTTTTATACTTCCCCGTTCGGTGTTTGACTTAAACATACATTCCATACTAAATCTAGCACTGAAGCAATTTACAAACCAATTCACCTGACGAACGACCGCTCGGAATGTATCTCGTTCGTAAGGTGGGGAGCGTCTGTATTTGCGTTTTCGCAAAGCCAGGGGGAAAGTTTGACAATGGCCGCCTTGGAACATGTCATCTGGAGTGAACCCTCGTAATAATAATAATGATACATTTCATTTATAAGCGCCTTTCAAAAATCTCAAGGACACTTTACAGTTACAGGATAGTTTTTTCTGCGGGTGAGCAGTGGCAGCCACACGCGCACGGAGAATAACGGGTTTTTCAAAATATTCAAGAATGATAGAGAGTTTCAACACCCTAAAATTAGTATGCGAAAATCTTAAATCACTCCAAAGCTTTTGGCAAATTGGCATTTGCTGAATTTTGAGGTTCAGCATGGTTTTTCACAGATCTCGTTTCCGGAAACTTTCCGACAGATTGTGAACATTTGCCAATGTTGTGCAGGAGCAGTCAAAAAAAATCTATTGAGCAAGTTGTTTTTCAGCAAACTGATTCTCTATCTTGCATCCTGCTTGCTTCCCATTGCTAACATTTGAACATGCTCATTGCATGTGTGTCCACAGAAGAAGGAGCGGAAGTTCTTGTTTTTGCCCAGAGGAGCCTCAAAGGTACCCCCAAAAAAATGGCTGAATGTGATTATATCAGGGAGCTATTTGGGTTTACAAAGATGTTCCTCACTAGGACAAACTGTCCGATGACATGAAAGACAGTCGGAGTTGGACTTTACCTTCTCAAGGGAAGTCCTCAAAGGTAAACGACGTCAATCAATTCCAAATGAAATGAGGATCCTTTCCCACATCTTCATTCTTGCTCTTGTTCCTCTCAGGAAAATTTCTACGAAATGAACTACCCATCAATGAAGAGGGAAGACGCAGAGCAAAGTTGGTCTGATGGCAAAGTAAGATTTTTCACCTCCCTTTAACTAATTCACAGCCTGACGATATGCAAAAATGTGTCCACTCCAGTGCCAGGGTTTTTGTCATTTTCACTTGAATTCCAGGACCCGCAGAATATTGAGTTTTATGACTATATAAACATTCAATGCAACATAAGAAACCTTAGACTCTCGTCTTTCATCAGAAAAAAAAATCTCTAGAGTAAAAAAAAAAAACAAAACACATTAATTTCTTCTTAATTTAAGTAATATTGGTCTGGAGTTACCTGAGCTTGAAATGGGAGTGGCTGTACAAAAAGCAAATGCTCCTCCCTGGTCGGAGGGAAAAACATTGCCAGAGGTCTGACCATCTTTATCGGCAGCCCCTGCATGAAAAAACAAAACGGGAATGGCGCTCCATGTCATGCTTTTCAATTCCTGAATAAATTCGTGAATGGCAGTGAATGAGTTAAATTCTTTTTTGTCATCCCACTTCCATCATCACTTTTTGTTCCGAAGAAAAACCCCCTGAAGAACAAAGTCAACCAGCTGCTGAGGCGAGCGTCCACCAGCCTCATCCAGCGACAGCCGGCTTCAATGAGCAAGGTAAAATCAGAGACGGAAAACCGCGCCACTGCATCGACCCGGTTGCAATCACACGCTTTGCTCTCGCCGTCATCTGACAGGACGACGACTTCCTTCAGAAACCGATGCATATGACAGAATCTGCTCACAAATGGCACTCCCAGGTAACGCCGTTTCGTGATTGGCATTCCATACGCCGCTCTCACGCCGTTCTGCTCCATAGGAGGCCATGTTTGAGTCCATGAAAGGTGAATACGAACAGGCGGATCAGATTGATGCCTATGCCGGGGTAAGTCCTTTAAAAAAATAAATAATTAGGACCCGAAACCCTCTCTGAGAAGTCAGTGTGTTTGTTTGGCCATCCCTATTGTGCCCCTCCCCCGGCCTTCAGAAAAGCAAAAAGAAAATGAAAAAGAAGTTTGGCCATCTCAAAGGATTGTCAAACTCACACGAAGAGCAGCCGCAAGGGGCGCATGGGTACACACCTGGCAAGGACTCAAAGGTACCACCGGAAACGCCGTGTATGCCACCATGTAAGAAGGTGATGGACACTGTTGCGTGGTTTGATTTCCTCCAGGACAGAGAGGAGCCGTTTTTTGCTGGTGCCGACATGTGGCGGGTATGGTCACACACTAGCATGTGCTCGTAAATTTTTCACTGAGGTGAATGCCCCCCATTAACCTCTCTAGGAGAATGGCCTGGAGAATGTAGATGAGCTAAAAGGGCTTCACTCCAGCAGCCAGGTAGATCTCTTCTTTTATTTTAAATATATGAAGACATTTAAGTATGTTACGTTTTGTGATTAAAATAAACGGAATTTATTTGGTTATATATATATATATATATATATATATGCACATATATATACAGTAAAGTCTCGTTATATCGATATTCAAGGGAGTCCGAAAAAATATCGATATAAACGGGACTATCGATATATCCGACCCATAGTATTGTTTATGTTGTTTATTAATTTACTTATCAGCTAGTTATTTATTTTTGTTTATTCATTCATTTATGTATTTAGATTTGTTTGTTTATTTGTGTATATTTATCCGTGTTGAATTATTTTTCATTTGTTTGCTTGTATGTGTTTGTTTATGTATTTTTTAATAGTATTTGTTTATTTATTTAGTATTTGATTGTTTATGTATATTTATATTTGTATTTGTTTTTTTTTTATTCATATACTTATCAGCTGGTTATTTATTTATTTATATATATTTTTTTATTTATTTGTCTGTGTTAAAAAAAAAATATTTATTTCTTTGCCCCATATGAGTCTGTTTATTGTATCTGTTTATTTATTTTTATGTACTTGGGAATTTATTTCTTTTGCATTTGATTGTCTATTTATTTTTACTTGTTTTTTTTATTCATTTCCTGATCAGCTTGTTGTTTATGTATCTGTTTCTTCATCTATTCATTTGTTTTCTATTCATTTATTTGTCTATTTATTTGTTTGCTTGTTTGTTTTGGGGGTCAGGACATCCCTTTCTTTCATTCCCAACCAAACAACTACCCGCCAGAGATGCTCAATTATGAGGCGCCCGGTGCAGCAGATGGCCACCCAGTGGTTTGTTTGCTTGTTTGAAAGCCAAATTTCCCCTTTTGTTCTTTCAATCACTTTTGAATAAGACCTTCTCGCAAATGACATGCTGGCCACGTCACAATGTCTTTCCTCCATCTTGGTTTCTGGCAGTTCAAGCCCCTGGCGCCTTTGCGTCGCAAAGCAAAACCAAGCCTCGGATCACCTTCAGCGGTGGAGCCGCTAACGTTTGGCGACGCTGCTTTCGTGCAGACATCCGCCGTACGTATGTTTTCGTTTTGACCTTTGTCGAATGAGTGGGCGTAGCTTCGGCTTCCTTTGAATTCCAATGATGGGTTGATTGATTACACTCTCAGCAGGCGGACAACTGGTCAGATGAGGACGACGATGCCTGGAGCGAAAAACAAGACGGAGATCCCGTAGTGGACTACTACTACAAACAGGAGGAGCTGGGACTTCACAAACCGGTAACGGTGGATGCACTGTTTTGCGAGGGGCGGGGAGGGGACGGTGTCATAGGACTCATCACACTCTTGCTCTTCCCTGGCAGAAAAAGTTGAAGCGCAAGCCGTTTCGAAAGCACAAATCAAAGGTGAGCGGCATCGGCGTCCATTTTGGTCTTTTGAATCACGCGTCTTTCTAATTCTTGGCAGAACAAAGTGCGGGAAGGCCTTGTGGAGGACGTGCCCATCAACCACCTTTCAGAAGCGGCGCAGGTCAGTGGTTACGCTCATCTGATTTTGACGTTTCTAGAATGGGAAGATATGAGCGCAACGTGTGGAATGTAAACATGAAAGGAGTCTGTCTTGTTATCTGTCTTTGTCAACTGGCATGGCAGCATTGGCGCTCATTGTCTTCTTCTCTGCCCTCAACAAGGGTGGATTGATTGACTTATCTATTTATTTATTTACCTGTGTGTTTGATGTATTTATCTATTTTCTATTTATTTATAGGTTTATTTTTTATTATGTTTATATTTATTTATTTGTTTATGTATGTATTTGGTTATTTATTTATGCATTTATTTATTTATGTATTTATTTATCAATGTATTTATCCGTTTGTTTATTTATTTATCCATTTATTGATCTATTTATGTATTTATTTATCCAGTTAGCCATGTATTCAATTACGTATTTACTTACCTGTATGTTTGATTTATTTATGCATTTATCTATCTATTTATCCACTTATCTATCTATCTAATTACTTACCTGTGTGTTTGGTATTTATTTATTTATTCATTTATTTGTGTATTTATTTATTTATTTATCTATCTATTTATTTATGTCTCTTTGACAGGTTGTTCGTTGAATTTCCTTGCTCTACATTTGTGCATGATAAGTGCAGGTAAATGTTCATCCTAGGTCCGTTCTTTTTTTATTCTAGGCCGAGTGGATCGCGGCGCAGAGGGACGAGCGCCTGGCGGCGGGCCTGAAGGACGGCGAAGGAGACGGTGACGGAGTCAGTGTGCCCGCTACCGGTGTCTCACCTCGACGCCTCAAGCGTGTGTAATGTTGTCTCTTTGTCTTTCTTTTGTCGCAGGACACAGACAGCTTGATGGAGTGGTGGGACACAGTAGAAAGTGAGTCGCTGTATTTCAAAATAAAAGTTAAAAAGAAAAAACACACAAAAGGTTGCATTCTCAAAGTTCTGGAGAAATGGAAAGCTTATTTCAGCGGGCATAATAATACATGAAAGACACAGTTTACTCTGAAAAATGTTTTGATGTGCATGTATTTTGAATATGGAATTTGGCCCGGTATGTCAAAACAAGTTGCCGTCACTGAACTAACCAAAAGCAGAAGTACACATTGAATACATGAACGCAGATCCACAATGTCACGTGTCCTCTGCCTGAAAACAGAGTTGAGTGGTTTGGATTAGCCTTCATTCATCTCGCAGTGAGAAATTTACATTTCACAGCAGCAAAGTATGAAAGTAAGAGGAAAAGAAGAAATAAACAAACAAAATACAGGAGCTGCTGTAAAGGCAGCTACTCTCGCAGCGCCATGTTCATGTCAAAAAAACAAAATATGACAACGTGAAGACACAGTCATTCAATCCGGAGCACTTTTCTGCACCCTCTTTGTTGTATGAAGCAATTCTAGATGAAAGAGGAGAGTATCACAGCGTCCTTTTCACCAGTGAATCACAGACGTCATGGAGAAATGTGCACGTCTGCTACAAGCTAAATGTTGAAAGCAAACACGAAGATGTAGCATCCATTGACGAAAAGAGCCTGTCTCACATCTCCTGTCCCATGTAAATCTGCTTCAATTCCAAGCCGTACCAGTTCCACATTTCATGAGCCTTTGTCGATTAGGTAGTCCAGAAAATGGATGGATGCATGTTTGTTGATTTTCATAGGAAGGGGAAAGAAGCTCTTGAAATTTTTGTTAGTTAGTGTGCATCTTTTTGGAAGCGCCGACTCATCTGGTGCAGGCAAAGTCCAAAAGAAGTGACCATGCGCTTGTCCTGACCTCACAAAAACCCTTTGCATTTTTCTACCACATTAGAACACGTTTGTCCATTAAGTCGTTCACTGCCATTCCCAAATTTATTCGGGAATCGCCAATCTCGAATTAGTTCGGGTTTTGATTTTTCTTGCTTGGCTGCCGATAAAGCGCTGGTCAGACGTCTGGCAATGTTTTTTCCTTCCACTAGGGGGCAGAATTTCTCTTTTTTCCATGTTAGCGCTTTGTTCCAACTTCAGCTATATAAACCAATATGTATGTATTTTGGACACCCTCATTTCAAGATCATATAACTCCAGACCCATATAGTTTGGGAATTAACTCTTTTTTTTCTTATGAAAGAAGAGAGTCTAAGGTTTCTAAGGGGCTGAATTGAATGTTTATGTAGTCCTAAAACTCAATATTCCGTGGATGCTGGAATTCAAGTGACAATGACAAAAACCCTGGCACTGGAGGGGACACATTTTTGTACATTGTCTGGCAGTGAATGAGTTAAGTGGCAATTGACAAATGTTCATCTATGGTTGTTTTCCAGAGTGGGACGAGGTGCCATCAGATGAAGAGACCAAACAGCTTGATGATTCCCAGTAGGTTCTTCCGAGCATTCACGGGAAATTGGCAGCTGACAAATTGTTGCCCTCCGTCCACTAGGTCCTTCACCGTTTTAGCCGACAAGGTGAACCGAGGCCTGTTGGTGTTCAACAAGATTTTCATGGAGCGCGCCGAGGTCTTCTGGCAGCACGTGGTGAAGCTCCACGCCCTGGCGGACCACCTGAGCACCTTCCACCAGAAAGCTAAAGCGGCCGGCATCACGGGCAGTACCACGGCGGCCGTCGGCGGCGTGACAGCCATCGCCGGTTTGGCCTTGGCCCCGTTCACCTTCGGCGCATCCCTCATCGTCACGGCAGTCGGGGTGGGCGTGGCCACCGCCGGAGGGATCACTTCGGCCTCTGCGACCATCTCGGATAACGTCAACATCATGCAGGAGCGCAAGAAGGTAAATGCTACGCTGTGAAGAACTTTTCTTGATGTTGACATTTTGGCCCCGGTTCGCAGGTGGAGGCGGTGCTCCAAGAGTACGAGTTTGACTTTCGGGACTTAGCCGACATCCTTCACTTTGTCAATCACGGCCTGTACAAACTGCGCGGGCATCCTTTCCTCCGCTCGGGCACGCAGCACTATTCGGAGGACTGGGAGGTGCGCAAGGCGGTGCAGATGATCAGCCTGGTGGACTCGCCCATCATGCGAGCCATGGAGGTGACGGACAGCATCTTGCAGCTGATCCAAGGACTTAACGGCGGAATGGAAAAGTACTTTAAGGATTCCCGCAACCTGAAGAGAGCCTTCAAGAAGCAAGTGGTGGCTCCGATCAAAGAGGCGGCCAACGTGCTCAATGACGGAGTGGTGGAACTGAACCGTATCAGGGAGGAGCTCCAGAAAGCCATCGGCAATTTTTAAACGCCTTTATCAAGGATGATTATGGAACAAATTGAAGAACGAGAGGGAGCAAAGACTTGAACGTCGCCTACTTTTTAATAAGTGGCGGTCATCCTTCTTATTGATTGAGCTCATTTGCATTTGATCGTCAGGCACTTTCTCTGATAACCAATCCAAAAATATATTTAGGCAGCACTAAGTGTCTTGGTTGATGTACACGAGTTATGCTAGCTTATGTGCAGACGGCAACATTTTGTATGCTCATGAGAAATGTTCATTATTGTACAATTGTAGAAGAAAATAAAGCTGATTTTTAACATTCTGTTTCCTGGACATCCACCAGAAGGGGGGCTTCAAATTTGGGTTCTTGACTGAGATTGGGGTTTCAATGTCAGATTTTAAAGTGGAGTTAGGGTTTAAAAACAGTGTCTTAAAAACTAGATAGGGTATTGAACTAGGTTTAAGGTTTCAAATTTGGGTTTTGGCTACGATTAGGGTTTCAGGTTTTGGGAATTTCCAACCTTGTGCTAGTGAATCAAAATCACAATTTGCAAACTAGGTACGTATTAGGGTTTCAAACAATACCATCTATCTGTCCATCCATCTGTACATCTATCTATTCATGTATCTATCCATCTATATCCATCTATCGATCTGTCAGTTGATCCGTCCGTCGGTCTGTCCTATCTGTCCATCTATCCATCCAGCTATCCCTCCAGCTAGCTAGCTAGCTAGCTATCCATCCATATCTGTCCATCTATCTAATCTGTATTTGTTCAACAAATGTTCTGCATGGACCTCCAATATACTGAAGATGGCACAATAACCACACATTTTCATTTTTCTCCTTAAAAAACAGATTTTGTTGTATTTACACTTAATTATTCAAGTGCAGACTTCGAGGTAGTGTATGTGTGTGTGTGTGTGCGTGTGTGTATGTATGCATCCGTTGGCAATGTCTATTTCTTCATTTTCTTCTGTCGGTCCAGGAATTTCTGTCTTCTTTCGACCGGGATTTCATCCAGACTGATTCCGTGGTTACTGGCCCTGGGACACACAGACACTCAACTTCAACACGTTCCGCCCCACCTTCCACCCTCCTACCAAAACGCAACAAATGTTAAAGAGTATCAGCTGTTCGGCGTGAACGTCTCTCACCCTCCCTTCAGGTCCGGAGGAACAGGCAGAGGTTTATTGAAGCCGTCTCGCCCCATCAGCCAAAAGGTGTCCTCAGCACCTTTCATCTAAAAACACACACATGGACACATACTGTAGTATGGCAGTTTTATTTTTTGGCTAATCTGTACAATCAGAATCTCGATGCAGGTGCATGCATAGTCATGTCTAAAAAAATAAAAAAAATAAAAACATAATGGTTAGATAGTTACATGTAAAATGACATACAGTGATACCTTGGCTTACGAACTTAATTGGTTCCCAAAAAGTGTGTGTACTGCGAAAATTGTGTATTCCAAACATTAATTTCCCATAGGAGACCATTAACATGAGAATAATCCGTTCCCAGGTCCCCATAAAATGTAATATTCAACTAAAAAGCCTTAAAACTACACACAATGTACCTAATTTTATGTATAATAAATGTGCTATGGTATTGTAATTAAAGAAATAAACTGTACAGTATAATAAAGTCATTTTATTTACCTTTGTGATGGTCGATGTCTTGATGGAATGGATAGCTTTTTGCATAACGTGTCTCAAGGAGCTCTGGGTTGTTCATCTCAGAAGTTGTGATATGGCAACAGCAACAGATGCGGGCAGGCACACTAGAAACTTCATTCATAGCTGGTTCCCTTGCTTATATGTTCTCTTCAAATTCTACAGATGGCATGTGCGGGTTATTTGTGGAGCCTGATTGATGGGATATTTTAACCTTGCAATCTACACTCTGACTTTGAACTATCAATAACGTTGAAATGAGTCAAAATTTCACTGTTTTCTATCCATTTTCTCACCATTTGACTTTTGTTTTTTTTTCACTTTTGTTTTATTTGTTTCAAGATCTATCGTTTCCCTCGTTCCGGCTCGTTCGCGAACGACACATCACTCATTGTGGCGCTCCGTGTGTTTCCCGAAAACCAGTTTGTATGCCAAGATTATATTCTCGCGAATTTAACGTTCGTAAGGCGAAAAGTTCGTTAGCAAAAGCGTTCGTAAACCAATGTATCACTATATATAATAGCCTTCTTGATTTTAATGTCACAATGTAACTTTTCCCCATGCAAGGTGTAAATTTTATTTATATTTATTTTATTTTTTTAATGACATGGATGGAATGAAAGGCATTTTTAGACTATGGGTACGAGCGCAGTAATGTCTTTTCTTTTTATCATATTTCTTTGGGATTTTTGATAGCTGACAAATGATATCTAAAATAATCTTATGAGTTGTGTAAAGCTTTGTTTTTGAATTAATATATATAAGGCATGTTTTTCACAACCTCAATCATCCTAACTCATTCACTGCCAGACGATGTGCAAAAATGTGTCCACACTCATGCCAGGGTTTTTGTCATTGTCCCTGGAATTCCAGGACCCACAGAATATTGAATTTTTGGACTAGATAAACATTCAATTCAGTGTAAGAAACCTTGGACTCTCTTCTTTCATCAGGAAAAAAAGAGTCAATTCCTAAATTATATGCAAAAAGAAAAAAATCAAACCTGAACAAATCCGGGACTGGCTCTTCACGTCATGCTTTTCAATTCCCAAATTAATTCGGGAATGGCAGTAAATGAGTTAATTGGCCAGCGTGCCGCTGATTATTTATTAGTGTCATGTAAAGAGTCATGGAGAGTAAAGCACATGCTCGGATTGCCTCAGAAGCCCTGACCAACAAAACAGACATGAGGTGTAAAGCCAGAAAATTGGGATGCACTGTACCTGAGCTTTTCTGGTCTCCATGTGGTAACCCAGTTTGAGACTCGTCAGGACCTTCACTGTGCTCAGACTGATGTGGATTCTGTATGCTGCACAACAAATATGGGAAATATATATATTTTTTTAAAGCTAACGTGCGTTTTTTTGTGTACATGATCCAACATTCACAGCCACTTGGATATTTGCAACACATACGAAGTCCAGAGGATTCCATGAGTGAAGCGGTGGTCACAGTATCGCCGAAGAGACAATATCTGGGCATCGTGAGACCCACCACGCCTGCCACAACTGCACCTGGACATACATTGACACATATTTATTTGATTTTTCATTTTTTTAATGAAACGTTACCAAAAACAACACACTGTATGTAGCATGAGCTTTTTTTAATGGAGTGATGTCTAATCTCACACTGATATGACATAAATATAAATGATTACAGGTACAAAACAATAACGATATGGTGTATTGTGATTGACATTTATAGTAAAGCATTTTTTGGGCGGGGGAGGTGGTGGGGGCAGCAACTGTGCGTGTGTGTTTACCAGAATGGAGGCCAATTCTTATCTTGACTTTAATTTCAGGCATGTGCTTGATCTTAAATGCTCCGATGGAGTGCAGGATATCTAGCGACATGTTGGACACCTCGGCTGCGTGCTGATTGCCGTTCCGATTGGGAACGCCGGACGCCACCATGTAGGCGTCGCCAATCGTTTCCACCTGGGAAAAAAAACAATACAGTGGACACACAAAAAAAACAGGCACACTTTTGCTTGCTTCAAATCCTCTCTGGAGTTGACCTTGTAGACATCATGAGATGCAATGATGGCATCAAACATGGTATAGAGGTCATTGAGCAGGTCCACCACCTATGGGGAAAACACACTGATTATGTATAGAAGGGGGTCATTTTTCAATACCATATGTATTTGAAAACAACATATGTATTGGAAGACATTTTTTTCACCTGTCTTGATATATTCCATCCATCCATTTTATAACCCTAACATAGGGGGGTGGTTGTGGCGTCGGCAGCCATTTTTGGGCAGTAGGCAAGCTCATAAATATTATTTTTTTTAATATATATAATCACAGAATTTTTAATAAGACTTAAAAACTATGTGACACCGAGCAAGACGTTTTAAGTTGTTTTCAAAAACATGAGTCAAATGAAAAAAATGGCATGATGTATGGTCACGTATTTAGAAAAAAAATGAAAGAAATTATATTCATCATCTTTTTTTTTCCAACAGCATAGTACGTCCATCCATCCATTTTCCGTATCGCTAATTCCTCATTAGGGTCGCGGGGGGGTGCTGGAGCCTATCTCAGATGTCTTCGGGCACGAGGCGGGGGACACCCTGAATTGGTTGCCAGCCAATCGCAGGGCACACAAGGACAAACAAGTCACTCTCACACTCAAACCTAGGGACAATTTGGAGTGGTCAATCTGCCTGCCATGCATGTTTCTGCAGTGTGGGAGGAAACCGGAGGACCCGGAGAAAACCCACGCAGGTCCGGGGAGAACATGCAAACTCCACACAGGAAGGCCAGACCGGGACGCGAGCAGGCGACCTCTGCAGTGTGAAGCCGATGTGCTAACCACCTGACTACCGGGCCGCCCAGCATAGTACATGTTTTTTTGAATGATTTGTAGAGCGGATTTTTTTTAAACATGATCATGTAGAAGGCTCAAAAAATCTCAAAAAATGTACATGATGCATATTAATTCATTCACTGACAGACGATGTGCAAATATGTGTCCACTCCAGTGCCAGGGTTTTTGTCATTTTCACTTAAATTCCAGGATCCACCGAATATTGAGTTTTAGGACTACATAAACATTCAATGCAGTGTCAGAAACCTAGACTCGCCTCTTTCATCAGAAAAAAGAGTGAATTCCTAAATTGGATCTGGAGTAATATGAGCTTGAAATGGGGGTGGCTGTACAAAAGGTAAATGCTGCCCCATCGTGGGAAGGAAAAATATGATCGAAGCCTGAAACGCACCCCTCCGCAAGAAAAAAAACAAAACCCGAATAAATTCGGGAATGACTGTGAATGAGTTAAATGACTAGAATAAAAAATATTGTTATGAATAACTTGGTTAAAAAAAACACACAAAAAATGCAGTATGAACTATATGAAACAACGCAAAGTTCCGGACCTTGAACAGGCTCGTACCTCAATGGGCTCGCTAAGAGCCGAGATGGTCGTGAATCCGACGATGTCGCTAAAGTACAAAGTGCAGTCCGTGTAATGTTCCGGTCGAACCGGCTTGCCTTTCTTCAGAGCCTGAGCCACCGACCTGAAACCCGTTTTCCATTATTAGGATTAATAACCAGAAGACGACCCGAGCGTCATGCGAACATGGGCTTGGACATTGTCAATCGTTGCGAGAAGCAATTTCAAGGCACGGAGAGGTCCAACAATTCAAATGTGCCTCACTTGGGCAGCAGTTGTCCCACCAGCTTGTCCGTCTTGTTTCGCTCCACCTCCAGTTCATCTGTCCTTTCTCGGATGAGATCTTCCAAGTTGGAACTGTACTGCTCCAACATCCGCAACATGGAGTCAATGATGTTCGCTTTCTTCCCTCGGTTGATGCCCCGAAACTACGAAAACAAAGAACCCCACTGAAATCTTCCCACATCAAATGTTCCGTTCCGACAGAGGACTTTCGTGGGATGGCTTCACCTGCTTGAAGATCTCATCGAAGCTCGGCCTCTTGGCGGGGTCTTCGTTCCAACATTCGTTCATCAGTGTGAGACATTCAGCCGGCGCTTCGTCCACGGAAACCAGGGGACGGCAGAGAGGCGGCGGCTGCTTCAATCGCTCCAAGATCTCTGACGGACAAGGACGAGTGGTCGGGAATCGACGTTGACACATGTATTAGAAGACATCCTCCTCACCGAGGGCGGGCATGTCCATCATGGCGTAGGGGGGATTTCGCGATATGACTTCTTGTATGATGATGGAGAAGCTGAACACGTCCCCTGACATGGTGCCTCCTCTGATGGGATGCCTCAGGATCTCGGGCGCGGTCCACAATAGTTCTGAAATCAAGTCGAGTGCATCTGGGAAACCTCGCCAAAGCGTTTGTTTGCATGGACAACGTTGAGGAGGGAGGGTGAGGAGCTTTGTGAACGTTCTCACAGGGGACCAGCAGACAGAAGGATATCAGTCGTCCTCACCTTGCGGGTCCTCAGGAACGGCAAGGCCTTCGGAGTGAAGAATCATTGGAATTCCGTAATCTGTGATCTTCAACACAAAGCGCCCGTCAACGAGACAATTGGTGGACTTCAGACGGCCGTGACTTAAACCCCGTAGATGGAGATGCTTCATCCCCTGAAACACACCCGTCCCTCCTGGTCAGCTGCGATTCCTTTTGGACTCGGACGAACGCAATGGTCACCTTGATGAGGTCCATCAAGAGGGACGACTTGAACATCCAATCCAACCTCATGTCGCCGTTGGCCAACAGGTCTGCCAGGCTGCCGCGAGGGCAGTGCTCCACCACCATGGCAAAGATTCCAGAGTCCACGAAAATTCCCAAATAGAGGTTCAGGTTTTCATGTCGCATGTCCCTTAACTGGAAAGGATTTTTGGGGGGGTTGTTTTTAGACCAAGCAGAGTCCTCCGTCATCTCGTTCATACCTGGCTGAAAAGCTTCTGAGTATGTTGACTGACTCCCGTCCTGGCGCCCGCCATTGGGAACTTCTTGAGCCAAACCCAGTCACCCTGATAAAAGGGGAAAACTACAAAGCAAGGGACTATGGGAACTGACGCTTCCGATCAAAACTCATGCATACCTCCAGTATTCCGATATTGGAGCTCTCCGGCGTGGTTAGTATGAAGCTTCTAGCAATGGAGCGGAACGGCGTTTTGATTTCCAGGAGACTCCTCATGATCGATTCGTCGTTCAGTTTCTGGAGAGTCCAATCACAACGGTCGTATTTAAGATATCGATATCAGTTTAGTGATGCGCAGATACATAGGTCTGCACTCATGTTCCCAAAACTACACTACAACACAACTTAGTACTCAGGTTTCTGTTGTGAAAACAAAGAAACAACATGGCTGATAAATTAATACATCACACGATATGAATATAATTTTAAAATTTAAGTCTCTTAACACTCAATCCAGGGATCCTGGTGTAAAACGTGCAACTAATAAGCAAAAATACAAACACATTGTCAGTCACAGTGGCAAAGTAACCCAGCTAGCTTGCGGCTTTAGCCGCGAGAGGCCTACTGGTTTGTTATTTTCTCTCCAAAAGACGCTGATTAATTGTGCTTCTAGTTGACTTGTTGCCTGCTTTAACCCAGTTCCAGACTGACGTCTGTATAATCGATCACACTAGCGCTTATTCCAACGGGCTAGGCGTGTCATTCGGAGGTTAGCTTAGCATTGAACATAACGTTTCTTCGCCTTTTCTCATCAACCCTTTGCGAGTATGACGCTTGTCATAAATGTAGAGCATTTTCATGACCACAGAGATTATTATTATTGATTTAAGCAGGCTAGCTGAAGTTGTTGCTAGCTAGTAGCACATAGCTGTCCTGGATCCTTCTGACTATCAGCAGAAGGTGGTGTGCGTGCCTTTTTGGACTGTCTCTGTGGTTCTTTTTCTTCTGATACTCATTGTTGGGGTCTCAATTTTGCTACCCTATGTGATATTGATTTCTATCCGCAAACAGCAGTGAGAAGCCGCTTATTTTCAAGCCTTGGAGTAGAGGCCATGTCAGTCGTCTGGAGATACTTTTCAATATACTTGACAAGACTGTTGTAAATGATGCTGTGAAAACTATGATCTGGAGAAGATAGTCAGTCGCAACGCTAGCAAGCACTGAATTCCATCCTGCGCCGCTAACAATGAAAGTGAGGCAGATACGACAAGCAAATGAATCAGACTGAAATGTGAAAAATGTTGGAAAATGTGTGTTTTAAACCTTTTTGCTGACTTGAGTATCGATGAAGACGATGTCATCTAGTGTCAAAATGAGTTTGGAGGTGTTTTCGGCTCCTCTGTGCTTCCTGTGCAAACATGGTGTGATTGAAATCGTAATTTGGGGGAGGAATTTCCCCACAATGGGGAAATTTCCAAAGCACCATCGACGTCACCTGTGAGGGGCTTTGATTAGCAACGATCCCAACATTTTCAGGTGAGAAAGGGTCCAGAGTTAGCTAGTTTAGTCAGAATATGTCACCGTCTGGTACAACCAGGCACTCGGTATGTAATGAAGGCCGAGAAATATGTTTCTAACAGTTTAGAATTAGATTTTTTAGATTAGATTAAATTCAATGAAATTTCATTAAATTAGATGTTTATTCCAGTGCCAGGGTTTTTGCAGGACACACAGAATATTGACTTTTAGGACTACATAAACATTCAATAATAAACCTTAGACTATCTTCTTTCATCAGAAAAAAAGAGTTAATTCCTAAATGATATGGGTCTGGAATTATATGAGCTCGAAATGAAGGCGGCTGTCCAAAATACAATGAAAAACATACATATTAGTTTATATAGCGCTTTAACAACAGCTGAAGCTGGAACATAGTGCTAACATGGAAAAGGGGAAATGCTGCCCCCTTGTGGAAAAGAAAAAAACATGGCCAGAGGCCATGGCCAGCACTTAATTGTCACCCAAGCATGAAAAAACAATGGCGGGAATGGCGTTCTACGTCATATTTTCAATTCCCGAATCAATTCGAGAATGGCAGTAAATGAGTTAATTATGATGGTGTTTTTCCTTACCTGATCCAAAAGAAAATGGCTCCGAGCAGAATGCAAACCAAGGTGAAGAAAAAGAGGCCCGTAATGGCGTCTGTATCTACGAGAGCCAAAACAAAATCGCTGGGGATCTTGGGCTTCAATTATGTCGAAAGATGTCACAAAACTACTGCCGCCACATTTCGAATGCAGTTGGAAATGGATCACACAGCACCTGTGCAAGCCTCATCTGGATTGAACCAACAGAAGCTGGCGCTTGGGGGTTTCCCACCCGGGAAGGTGAAGGAGCGCTTGAGCGGCTTCAGACTTCCAACGGCCCCGAAGGTGTCCGTTGAAGCGAGCGTATGCGTGGGTACAAGTTTACTGCCGTCGCAGTCCAGGACGACGTAGCCTGCCTGCATCCCTCGGCCATCTCGACCACCGTATAACACCTGGTGGCAGTCACAGAGTGTGTTTTATGAACGGTGGGTGGCTTGGATTTCGGAACACGGACCAACCTGGTTGAAACCTCGGTAGTCAAAGCCTCCGTCTGACTGAATCAACTGATCGCCGGTCACCCATCGCCCGCCGCCCACCTGACGACGCTCCTCCACGGCCTTAGCGACAAAGTAAACCATGTTGAAGATGGTCCCAAAGAGTGGAGACACCTGTTGGGGAGAAGGAAGTGAGAAAAAAATCAAAATGCTTCCTGAAAAGGAAATAGTCAAGTACTGTGATCATGTTTGCGATGTTGATTTTTGTACTTCCGTTGCCGCCACGGCCGATCGGATCTCTCTTTTCATTTGGGCCTGACGAAAAGCTTCGTAGAAATTCCGATCTGACGCCATGGTGACTGTCAGAACAGAGCCGTAGGCGTGGCGAAGTTGGGTGCTGTTGGTCAGTTGGGGGTAAACTGTGTCCTGACAATCAGAATGAAGAATAACATTTCAGCCCAGAAGGCTTTAATCGAAAAACCGTGGACCGTAAGAATCCCTGAATGTTTTCCTGAGATGATCGGTTTACCTGGTAGGGCAGAGCGTACAGCAGGGCGTCATACGGAATAAAGACGTAGCCGGCAGACACCATCCCCATGTCCAGAGCGGCCAGGAGGAGCTTTCTCTGATCCTCGCCTCCAATAAGGACAGAACTCATGCACAAGATCACCACTGTTAAACAAATAAACAAATACACAAATAAACACATAAACAAATAAACAAAAAGAAATACACACATAAATAATAAATAAGTAAAAAACAAATTAATTAATTAATCAATTAACAGATAAACAAACACATAAATAAATAAACAAATGAACAAATAAATAAATGAACAAAGGAACAAATAAATAAATAAATAAACGGACAAACAAAAGTAAATAAATAAATACATAAATAAACATACATTAATTAATAAACAAATGAACAAACTAACTAACAAATGAATAAATAAATAAACAAACACAAATGAATAAACAAATGAACGAAAGAAGGAAAAAAGAATAAATTAAGAAACACATAAACAAATAATAAATAAATAAATAAATAAATAAATACATGAACGAACAAACACATGAATAAATAAATAAATACATCAATAAATAAATAAAAGAACAAACTAAGGAATAAATAAAGTAACACATAAACAAATAAATAAATACATAAATAAATGAACGAAAGAACACATAAATAAATAAATAAATAAATAAATAAATACAAACACATAAATAAACGAAAAAATAAACAAACAAATAAAGAAATTAAAAAATAAATACACATAAATGAATGAAGGGACAAACTAAGAAATAAATACACAAACACAAATAAATAAATATATAAATACATCAACAAATTAAACAAATAAATACAGAAATAAATACAAACATAAAACAAAAAGCCAAATGCTAACCCCGCATGGGAGAGCAAAACATCGCCAGAGCTTTATCGGCACACCCATGCAAGGAAAACCAAAACCTGAACACATTTGGGAATGGCGCTTCATGTCATGCTTTTCAATTCCCAAATAAATTCGGGAAAGGCAGCGAATGAGTTAATGAATATTTGAGGTCTGGTTATGTTGACTCTTTTTTTGTTGCGAAACAAAAATAATGAAATTTCGCAAACTTTTACAGAATTTAGAATACATACGTGAGACAACATTTCTTGAAAAAAGGTCACATGATCCACAGGGTCAATCGTTCAA
Source organism: Hippocampus bargibanti (assembly GCF_051943395.1). Lineage (NCBI taxonomy): Eukaryota > Metazoa > Chordata > Actinopteri > Syngnathiformes > Syngnathidae > Hippocampus > Hippocampus bargibanti. Next base: position 21,913,100 of record NC_142735.1, read on the forward strand.
GTTACTATAGTATGCACCGATCTTGTTACAGAGTTGTTGTTCCAGCTGTCATTTTTGCTAAACTAATAACATTGACGGGCCATTTCTCCTCACGCCATGCCCCGATGAGGCTAAAATTTGGGATTTGGTGTAGATGATCAAATCCACTCAGGTACATTTTTCAGATTGTTCTTGTGATTTGCCAGAGAATGACACGCCAATGATGAACGGAGTCATTCCCATCAGGTGACGCAAATGCTGTGCATACCTTTGACCATGTCCGCATCTCTGATTGCTTGAAGGGCCTCCCGAGGACCATCTTTGGTGTTGGTTTCCATGGTAACAACAGGGCCAACCGGTAAACCAAGAGCCCTGAGAGCGGACGCCACTTCCTCCCCGGTGCTAATCCAAAAGTCAATCGGAGCTGAGAAACGGCAAAGCCTGGTCATCAAGAGCGCTTTTACCCCTCGTGACGAACTTTGATCTTGTCACATTCCTGACCTGAGATGACGCCGACGTGCGCCCAGTGAAAGAACCGGAACACGGCAAACAGGACCGCGCTGGGGCGAGGAACAGGTGGCAGATTGGGCCAATTGGTATCCAGGCAACCGGGCGATGCAAGCCCCACCTCCCAGTGTTGAGCCAATAAAGAGGCGGCGCGGCAAAGGGCGGGATTAAAGGGTCCAACGTAGGCGTGGCCGTAGCCCTCCATGTCATCAAGTTCTGTTAAAGCTTCAAAATCACAGCGAGGAGCAGTTGCCACATTTGCGCTCATGTGAGTAAAGTTGAATTTTACAGCTCTTTCCTAAATAAATATGGTGTCCATTTTACAGGTGGCTCATATTTAACAACACACTTCTTATCAAAAATATAAATATGGAGCCCGCGATGAGAAGGAAGGAGCGTCAGCGTGGAGCGCCGATGCGTGTGTGGAACGGTCGCCGCTTGGAATTGAAGCGGATTTACGTGGAACAGAAGACGTGAGACAATTTCTGTTTGTCAATAGATGTGCCAGCTTCGTGTTTGCTTTCAACATTTAGCTTTCCACCATGATGTCTCTGATCCACTGGTGAAAAGGACGTTTTGATCCTCTCCTCTTTCATCTAGAACTGCTTCATGCAACAAAGAGGGTACAGAAAGTACGAAAGTTTGAAGACTGTCTGTGTCTTATTTGTTGTGTCGCATTATTTGTGATTTTGTTTTGTTTTTGACTTCAAGATGGCGCCGCGAGAGTGGCTGCCTTTACAGCAGCTCCTGTATTTTGTTGTTGTACTTCTTCCATTCCTTTCCTCTTACTTTCATCACTTTGCTGCTGTGAAATGTAAATTTCTCACTGCGAGACTAATAGAGGCTAATCCAAACCACTCAACTCTGTTTTCAGGCAGAGGACGCATGATTTTGTGGATCTGCGTTTATGTATTTAATGTATACTTCTGCTCGATGAACCTTTTGGTTACAGTGACGACAGCTTGTTTTGATTTAGCTGGCCAAATTACATATTCAAAATAGATCAAAACATGACCGTGTCTTTTTATTTGAACAGCAGCTCCTGTATTTGTTTTTTTTTTTTATTAAATCTCTCCACTGTGAGACAAATAAAGGCTCATCTAATCTAATCTAAATCTGCATGTGTCTGGGTGTGAGCTGTGGCCAACACTAACTCACGTACGAGTATGCCTACTGAGTTTGTTTGGGTCATTCAATGCCAAGATGCTCTCCCCGCAAAAAAAAACTAACAATCTGAATATTTAACTCATTCACTGCCATATGATGTGCAAAAATGTGTCCGCTCCAGTGACAGGGTTTTTGTCATTGTCACTCGAATTCGAGGACCCACAGAATATTGAGTTTTAGCACTACATAAACAATCAATAAAGCGTTAGAAACCTTAGACTGTCTTCTTTAATCAGAAAAAAAATAGTTCATTCCTAAATTATATGTGTCTGGAATAATATTAGCTTGAAGTGGGGGCTGCTGTCCAAAATACAATGCAATATATATGTACATATTGGTTTATATAGATCCTTGACAACAGCTGAAGCTGGAACAAAGCGCTAACATGGAAAAAGGGGAAATTCTGCCCCCTTGTGGAAGAGAAAACATTGCCAGACGTCTGGCTAGCGCTTTATCGGCAGCCAAGCAAGAAAACACAAAACCCGAACTAATTCGGGAATTGTGCTCTATACTTCATATTTTCAATTCCCGAATACATTTGTGAATGGTGGTGAATGAGATAATGAGGCAGATTTTGGTTTGAAAGAAACTTTCTGTACTATTTGAAAGTGATAGCACACCTTTGGAAGTAGAACAATCCTCATCCAACAGTTTGACATCATACCAATACCCTTGGCTCAGGCTGATGTCAACCCGTAATCTTGAGAGTGCCAAATTGGCCGCCGCCGTTGGCATGGCCCTGGAGAACATTGGATCGCAGGACCAGGGACCGATGAGAGCTAACTTGAAGGTCGCGGTCCAAACCTCTGCTACACTCAGCCACCACAAACAAAGCCCCAGCAACCACCAGGGCGCCAGCATCCTCACTCTAGAAGACAAAGGAAAACAACCCCCCCAAAAAATACAAAAATTAAAACGCATTCGTGCGTGCGTGCGTGTGTGTGTGTGTGTGTGTGTGTGTGCGTGTGTGTGTGTGTGTGTGTGTGTGTGTGTGTGCGTGCGTGTGTGTGTGTGTGTGTGTGTGTGTGTGTGTGTGTGTGTGTGTGTGTGTGTGTGTGTGTGTGTGTGTGTGTGTGCGTGCATATTTCGAACTCATTTGAATTGGAACAAACTGCACTGAACTGAATCCCCATCTACGACTATACTCCAAAATTGTGACATTAGGATTAGCGTTAGCAAAAAATGCTAAATCAACTAGACATGTCAGCAGTTACAGAACCGCAAAAAATGTGCCCTATATATCACATTTTTACGAGTTTCATAAATTTACTTTTTTCATGTTCGAAATTGGGTTCCCACGGGGCAAATGTTTCGCACACCGAGTCCCCACTTTGTAGAAAAAAGGTGTAGGTGTGTGTGCGTGTGTGAGAGTCTGTCTAATCCAGGTTACAGGGATATTTTTACTTGGCATTTTTACAGGATTAAACACCTCACCCGGAGTAGTCAAGCAAGCAGCAAACGTCACACACAACGCTCGTGGCCTTCAACCTGTCGCTGTAAAATAAATTTCAACCAAATTCCTGCCCAACTGCAATAAAACCTTTTGATTAACTTTTGCCATGGATTTCCACTGGAAAAAAAATTAAGAAAGTCTTCAACTAAATACCGTGCAACAGACTGACTGTAATATTTTTCTAGACAAGTACCTGTAGTCTTAATCCAGTCTGTGGCCTATGGGATTCTACTGACTACAAAAAAGCACACAACGCCAAGGCATGTATACAAACATCCAATTTCAATAATTTGACTACTTTTAAGCAGACGAAATGGCCTCCATCTGTCAAAAGCACTTGACATATTTTTCAAAGATTTGTTCCAATAAAAAATAAAAGAAAACCAAAGACGCAGTATTTACCTTTGTCTCCAAGATTCATTTGTCAGAGGAAAAGGAAGCAAACTGACGCTGACTCAGGCGGTAGGAGCCGGCGAGCATACAAAGAAGCTTTGACTCTAATCTCGTTTCCTTTCGGTGACATCTAATGAGAGCTTGATGCTTGTGTGTCCGCGCGAATTCAAGGTGAGCTGGCGAAAAAGTCAGCCATTAAAATATTCAACGTCATATGGGCAATGGTGGAAAGTGGACATTTCATTATTTTATTTCAACGATTCACTGTGCGTGATTTGAGATCTTGGGGAATCAAAAAATTGGGGAAGGGGAGGGGGCAAGCACGTCCATCGCGGAGCATTAACATAATTGACATAAAATGTTAGATTGTCAGCGGAGGGGGTGTTATGACCGCCGCATGAAACATCATTTGGCTGTTCTGATTTATTAATTCGAAAATATTTCTACATAACCTATATAATGTTATCAAGCGTGAATCCTTATCATTTCGTGCGTTGATCATTTCTAAGAAGATGGCATGTCCTACTCTGTGATTGGACACCGAACGCATCTCGTGTCAATTGCTAAACACGAACGCGTAAGCAACATGCTAACAGTACTGTACAGTACTGTATTTCTTTTTCAACTACTCAGTAATCGATGATTGAATACACTTTTTTAAGAAAACCTTGTTTATAAAACTGAATAAAAACACAAACATAGGTCCTTCGTGTCTTTAAATAAAAACACGAGTGATGTTGCACCGTTTTTCAGTCAATTCGTTTGAGCACACGGGACAGAAAGCGTTTTTTTACGCTATGTCGCCCATAAGAATGATTTGTGGTGAAACCTAAAGATATAACATACCTAATAAGGTGCAGTAATAGGTTTGTTATTCAGTTGACAGTGTCAGTAAAGCAATTGTATGTAACTTAACAAGAGGGAATCCGTTTTGTGTGCTGGGAAGTTTCAGTTTGTGCCTTTTTGCGTTTGAAGTCGAACCAGATATTAGATATTTTCTACACAGGTATCTTTACTCTCACCTAAATACAGACTGTCAGGTATTTTCGATATGCTGTCTAAGTTGTGCGCATTGGCAAATCCGCACACCCAATTCTCCACATTCTCTTCAAAGCTGATTTTTGTCAACAAAGGCAAACCCAATGAATGGTTGATACACACTAGCGGGAAATGTCTGATACTGTTGGATGCGCAGAGAGCTCCATCCTAGTTGAGATCAAGACCTGACTTTCACTGGTTGCAGCGCTTTGCCATCGAGAGCCAATCTAATAATACAGATCTGGATTAGTGCTACTGTCCAAGCTGGTCTGCAGCCAGGAATAGAGATGGGATTAGTGGAACCGGGTGAGGTCTGCAAGACGGTCAGATAAGTGTTGCTCTCATTTATAGAGTCAAACGTGAAAGGCAAAACAAGAAAACAGTTAAATGACTTGCACTGGGTTTAATCGGTTCACTGTGTCAACACACACACACACAAACACTAAATCTGCTGCAAGGTAACCTCTAAAAACTCAAGACAAGGGCATGATGAGGGCCATCCCGTTCTCACAAATCGGACAGGACAGCCAGCAGGGACAACAGTCAGTGGGAGGTCTTCATGTTTCTGAAGCTCGAACTGTCCCTAAAACAAAACACATCGAATTGAATAATTTGGATGCTGATGCCAAACTGCAGTCCAACTGATTTATGGTGAGTCAGGCCAATTGAGCAAAGTCTAATGCTAACGTTAGCGCACATTGATCGGTAGAAGCCGTCTCGAGAATGGTCATTTGGGTCCGAAAAACTCCCTACCCTCTGAGTCAATGCGGCACTGATACCTGAGGCTGTCATTGTGGGTTTTGTATTCCATGACGGTGTTGGCAGGAAGGTTGAGAACCCGTCTTAAAGTGTCTCTGATTCTGGTCGTGGTGATTTGATCACTGGATGTCCTGTTCCAGATTGAAAGGAAGTCCTCCTGGCACACACAAATGATTCATTCCGCTTGGACAGACGCTTCTGCTGACTGAAAATGAACCTGGGACCACAGACCGGGTCCTGATCTGAAACAGCCTTTATTTCAGTCTAATTTCTTCCCTCGAGTGTCCAAATAATATTTTCCCCTTGATCATAATGGGAGTGGAGTCAATTATTTCTCTTTATTATTGTTATTATGATTATTATTACTATTATTATTATTATTATTATTATTATTATGAGTGCATGTATTACATATTATTATTAGTATTAAAGGACAACCGACGTCTCCGGACAAGTTGTGTCCATAGTTTGTAAAATGTCTTCAAATGACTTCTACTGAGCGTATTTTACAAAGATTCCACCGCATATACAGTAAAGTCTCGTTATATCGATATCGGATATATCGATAGTCCCGGTTATATCGATACTATTTCTATGCACGCACGGAGAAAATTACATGCAAACAGGGTCGGATATATCGATAGTCCCGGTTATATCGATATTTTTTCCGACTCCCTTGAATATCGATATAACGAGACTTTACTGTAGCTATATTTTATGTTTTAAGACTCGCGCTGAATATTCCGGAAGTCTTGTTATTGAGTTGGTGACGAGTCCGTATGTTACGTCACTGAAGGAACGCCCCTGAGCGAAAAAAGGACACATTGTAGCAGTCCTTCCATCACGTTAATGCATTTTGCTGTACTTTGGTCTGAAAACGTCATGTAGGACCAAAAAGAGGCAGAAGAGGGCGACAAAGCTCCATGTAAGGAATTAATCAGCCTGTGGAAACGGGCTGATTAATTCCTTACACGGCTTTGTCGCCATGTTCTGCCTTTTTTGGGTGCGACATTTCCCACCCCTGATGCCTCAAAATGACACGGAATAAATTATTTAATCGATTGCAAACATGTATGCTTTCTTCTTCAGAACTATTTGAATCATATTCATAACCGGATGAGTAACAAGAAAGCAAATTCTCCGAATCTGAAGCCATTGTTTTGATTCTCGAGCAAGGCAAGACGTCTTGCTCGTGACACCACGAACAAGGGGGCGGGACCTTCTGAAACTGGCCACTTCCGGTTTCAAATTGAAGTACTTTTTAGACACTTTCAGTCATTTTTATTGCTGTCTTGCATTTGGTATTTTAGATGCTATAAAACGTTTTTCTGGTGTCAGTTAAGAAACAAAAAAGTGACGTCGGTTGTCCTTTAAGTGCCTTGCACGCTGGGTCCGAGAGGACAGTAATTTCATCTGTGCTGTATGTCATGCATATTAGCATATTTGACAATAAAGCTGACTTTGATTATTATTATTATTATTATTATTATTATTATTATTATTATTATTATTATTATTATTAAGCACGAAAATGGATACAACTAACGAACGAGATATGTTCCGAATGGTCGTTCGTAAGGTGAATTTGTTCGTAAATTGGTTCACTGCTATATTTTGTATGGAATGTATGTTTAAGGCTTTTATTTGTATGTTTAAGGTTAAGATAAATATGTTTAAGAGTTGTATAAGTAACCTGTATTGGTTTGTATTGAAAAATAAACATTTAATAAAATATATGCTCTATAAAGATATGTCCATGTACAACTGGAGAGAATACTACATGTTACTACAAAAATGTTCCTATGTACCGTTGTTTGTAACTTGAATGTTCGTAAGTAGGCAAATGTCTGTATATTGTGTATTTTTCCCTCTATGTCATTATTTTTGTACAGAAACTCATTGCGGATTTTTCAGCATTAAAAATTCTGAAATACAAGAGCAATGGCGATGGCTTACGCAAAATTAAATTTAACTTTCAGCCTAACAGATATCAATGAGAAATATGTTTAACAAATGTTTGTGTAATTACTGCAGTATGCAAACTAATGACATCTGCGTAAATTGCTGTTAGTAGCAGAACCCCAATCGTATTCTCATACCTGAAAGCGTATCGATACGACGGCACCGCAAATTTCCTCCCCCACCATGAACTGCTCCCCCACCATGGCAAGAATGGTGTTCTCCCAAAATCGGCTCGCAAAACCTTTCCGAAGCCGAATGATCCACTTGCCCCCGCTGCGGTTACACTCGTCCTGAAAGGAAGATGAAGAAGATGCCTTTGTAAGGTCCATCTATGCTTTATGACAGCTTGCTGGCTAACCAGCAGAATTTTTCACACCTGGAAAGTACATTTGTAAGGGCAAAGTTCACCCATACCTCCCACATGGGTTTGATGCCCTCTTTAAAAAGATGGAAATCGGTGGGTCCACTCAGGTCTCCTGGACGCAACAGATGACTGTAGAACTTCCAGAACTGCTCCACCTGGACACACACACAAACATAAAAAAATACAAATGAAAATCCAGAGAAGCTAAAATGTTTGAGTAGGCTTGTGAATGTGTGTATACACACCGATGCCACAGTGCCAATCCGTCGGATGTTTTGTTCATAATTCTGTGTGCTCGCAGGACGACTTGGCGTTCTTCGACAGTACCAAAATGTGTAGTTGTGCTGGAGAGGATGTTCTCCAGCAGCTGGACTAACCGTCTGGACACAAAGATACATGGCATAGGCGTAGGGACAGACGGACACAACGCAAGCAGAACGTTGCTGGGGATGTCACCTTGCTGCGACTGTTGCTGTTGTTAGCAACTTCGTCATTGTCATCGCGACTCTTGGTTTCTTCTACTTCTACATTTGAACTGAAAGGCAAAGCGACGGAGTTATTTGCCTCATGAGAAATGTCAGTATTTAAGGAAAAAAAAATATTGGCTCATCGATAACTTCCTCTCTAATCCTTTCAAAACCAATATAGGAAAGTCTTGCATTTAATATTTTCTTTTATAACAGGTGTCTGCATCAACACAATACAAATACAATACATATTGATTTATGCCCGCTTTAACAACAGCTGAAGCTGCAACAAAGCGCTTAACATGGACGGGTATCATATGCAATTGTTGGGAAAAAAAGCTGTCTCTGCACGTGTGGTGAGAGGCATAGCTTTTTATTGTTTGTATGATTTTTTGATAATTGTTCTCACACGTATATTGCAGTAATTCTGAAACAATATCACAGTGATGATTACGATCTTTGACTACTCTGTGTAGGGTGTAACTTACAGCGAGCTAAATTTGTGTAAAATCTTTCTATTTTTAACAAATTTGATCAAACGGTTCAGCTCGCACCCTTAAATACGAGTTATTTGCTTTATTTGATGTCCTCTACTCCTGATTGAGACGGACTTGAGATTTGCAAACATCGCAAAAAAAGCGAGGAAGCAAATCGGAAAGCAACACGACGGTCAACCATCGAGAAATGTCTAGTCGCAATAATGTGTTTTTTATGAATTGTTGTCACGATCTGTGCTTGAATTTGACTCCCTGTGACTTTTCGCTATGCTAACAGCGGCTATTTTTTTCTTCTTCATCTGATGCTCAGATTCACTTTCGTCTTACCACTCTCGTGGTTCCATTCCTTTTCTGACGGTTTCCCTGCAATTTTCCGAAATTGAGCTCCGGCCTTTTGTTGTCGCTCTTAAAACTACTTTTTTTAAATTTACTATTTATTTACTATCGTGAGTCCCCCTGCGTCACAATTCGCTTCCTGTAGTGGTGAAGGAATGCGCATGCGCGGTAACAATAACACACGCGAGATTTCGTACCAACTCAGACATACACATTACAGTATGTACTTGTATTTAACCCGGTCAAGGATGACGCCTTGTACTCATGTCACAAACGTTTATTGTCGAACACCGTGAAAAGTAAAGGACATTTAAAAACAACAATTAACATTAAAATAAGTTCGACAAGACATACAAAAATTAATAACATACCGTGTGCACCTTATAAACCGAAAGTAGATCAACTTTGACGACGTAGACTTTAGACCAGGGATATCAAACCTACGGCCTGTGGGCTGGAAACGCCCCCAAAGAGGTTTAATCAGGTCCGCAGTATTTTAAAAGTGGACAAAATGCATAGACGACATGGAAGTGATATTTTTTTAATAAGGTGCGATTCAAGAATTGTCCACTATGCAGCAGTGGGTTTTTTTTCCAACCGCGGTCATTTTTTCAACCGCGGTTCCAACATGTTACTGGCAAGTGGCAACCCCGCTCATTTCCCATGTGAGAGCGATGTTGTGTGACCAGACCTGATGCGGACATGAGGCGGTACAAAGACAAGATGGCAGGGTTACTGTGGGAGTTTGAGAAGCTTTTTTCGGGTATTTGGTGAACTTGAGACAGAATTTTCAGTTTTTCGCTCACGTTTCACAGTTAAAGCTTCTTGTCTACCGGTCGAAATCTAGCTAGAAATAATTGATTTGAAATGTGATGCAGACTTGAAGGGCAAATTTGCCTCCGTAGGTCTGGAAAACTTTAGCAGTATCTACTACCAGGGTACCCCAAATTAACAGCTCTGGCTGCTAAAGTTTTGTGCATGTTTGGAACAAATCTTCTCAGTAATGAATATCAATAAAACAAAAATGCGTTCAAAGCTCACGAACAAGCACTTAAATGACATTCTGAAAGTCTCAGCTAGTCAGGCCATGACACCTGGTATTGATGCACTTGTACAGGCCAAAAGATGCCAAATATCACGAACAAAAACAATGGTTCAAAATGTATTTCTTTATAAATATCATTTAATCTTAAAGTGCATTATTATATTTTTAGATATCAATTTATTGTTAAAGTTTTGTGTCGTTGTAGAATCATTGGGATCAGTTGCAATGCATATGTGTGAATGATAAAAGTAAATTGCACATTTGCTCATGAAACGAAATGTTGTGTAAAATGAATGCTAATTAAATGTGCTTCTTTACACCAAAACTAATGAAAGACATGATATTTTGGTTATTTATAGCATGTATGGTATAATTTTAATGGTCCGGCCCACTTGACACCTACCGAGGCCATATGGGGCCCATCATGTGAAATGAGTTTGAGTTACAGTTCTCCACTAAAAATAAAGTTATAAAAATGTGCAGCTGATTAAAACATTTCGACTAGAGTGGGGACAAATCAATTACAATGCGACAATAAAAGGAACAAAATTGTTGAGTTTTATTCACGTGATTATGTTACGACAGGACAACCCAAGTCAAGTGACATTATACATCATGATTGGTTGTATACAAACGCAGGTGATTGGAAGAGAGAAGACTTGTGAGGAAAGTACATTAAAAACTCACTGAGACGAATTGTTCAACTATTTGTGAAGTCAGAAACGAATAGAATAGAAAAAAATGTGATATCCGGGTATGTTTGGCTCCCAACAAGTACAACAATAGATCCGCAATTTTGTGACTTTTTTTGATGATCACTTTTTGGGGGAGAAAATAAATAAATCAAACTTTGTACATTTTTAGGATAAATTGACTTTTTCAGTAAACATCTTTAAAGTAATAATCCTTTAAAAAAAACCATGTTTTTCCAAGACATGATGTGAAATTTAAAATGTGACAGAGGAAGGAAACCCTCAAACTATGACAGTACTTTGTATTTTAGACACAAAAAATGACTTCATTCCTTTTTGCCAAATGTACTTGATTATGCACAACCTGATCAGAGCTCTTAACTGACCTAAATCCAAGAAAGATTTGATGGTGCAACTTTCCTCATACGTAGATATGAACTTATTTGAAAAATAAAAGAAATATTGTCTTATTGCAAAGTATTTTGCGGACTCTCCTAGCTACAGCTTGTGCACTAGGGCTGATGAGTAAACCCCGATTTGAGAGCCGCTGAACTAAATGACACAAATACCATCCAAGGTTCCAGGATATGATGAAAGTGAGTGCATAAATAAATAAATAGATTAAATAGCTGAACAAATAAATAAATAAATGGCTTGATTGAGGTTAGGCAAGGTAGACAGATTCTGGTGGGCTGGCGTCAAACTGTGAGGGCGCTGTGATTCTTCAGCAACTTTGGGTGACAAGTAGTGCGAAACCGTTGAGTGGTCAGAGTCATGACTGCGACGCATTGACGTTTGCAGCTGTTTGTAGCCGACGCCGCTCGGCTAGTTGTCGATTCGTAGCTTGAAGGACACGCGGCCGGCGAATTTGTCACGCTCGCTGCCGGGAGCGAGCGTGTTGGAGGTGATTTTACACTCAACGTCGATATCGGTGTTGAGAGTGGCGTTCAGGAATTTGACGGCCACCAGCGGCTGAGTGTAGTTCACCTGACACACACAAATAGAACAGATCGTTGGCAATACAATGGAACAAATATTCAAATTTAAAGTGTTAATACAAGTCAGTGCTTCTGATTGTGTTTTGCTCCACAGATACAAGCCATCAAACCTCAAATCAGGAAGCAGGAATGACGTGTTGATTTGTCTCACCTGAGCTTTCTTGCCATAATAGGGGTAATACATGAGGTTGAAGGTTCCATTTGGTGGATAATAAGCCAGAGGTCCCATCTTGTCGCTGTCTTCCCTCTTATGCGTACACACACAAATGGCATTTGATTGCTCAATCAGGAAATAACCATTTCCTAGTCCGCCACTAAACATTTAAGGTGCTTCGGGGAAAGACTCCTGTCGAGGCTAAAAGCTGCTTCATCTATGTTTAAGCAAGCATTCCATTTAAAGACCAATTTAAATTTCAAGGCTACACAGCAAATCCTCGTAAACTCGGCATGGTTTTACTTGTCTTACCAACTCCTCTTCTCCCACTTTGTACAGCTGAGGCAAGAACGGTGGTAGGGAGGGGGGTGGACACACACGTGGTGTACACAAAAACAACCACTGATTTGCAGATGGACAGATGTGCATACAGACAAACAGACAGGCCTACTTTGGCTCCACAGGTGATAAAAGGAGATTGTCCGTCCTTTCCCGGAAGCATCCCGATCACCTTCAAGTTGATAGATAGGACATTTGTTAGGATTGATGCTTGTCCAAAAGGCAAATATTACGGGAGATCTACTTCGGAATTGCTTGAACACAAATACGACGCTACCTTATGAGTTTATTTCATTCCGGGGGGAATCATTTCATGTTATTCATTCGACACCTGTCTCAAAACATCTGTCTCCATCAAAATGAATTTAAATACTGTACCCAGAATTGGTTTCAGCACAAAGTCACCCCACTGTTGTTGTATGGCTCAATTGCATGAGACCAAAAAAAAAGGTCCTCAAAATAACAATTACAAACAAAACAAATGAATTGAGAAAAAAAAGTACTTTAAATTCTAGTAGAACAAGAAAATGTAACTGACTAAGCCACTGTAGCCAGCCTTAAAAAACGAGCGTACACTACTTTTATAACCCGCACTTCTAAAATGAGGATGAGCAAGACACATCTTGCCCTTGACCGCCCCCTGGTGGGTCGGTTGTGTATCGACGTCACGAAAGGCAAAGACGATTTACAAGATCAATAATAATAATAATAATAATAATAATAATAATAATAATAATAATAATAATAATAATAATAATAATAATAATAATAATACATAATTACTTAGTGCGGAGAACGCTTACAAACAAATGTAATGAAATATAAACAATATATTTTAAATTGTATTATTACAAGAACATGTGACTGACTAACCTACTGTAGCTCGTCTTAAAAAAAAGAGCGTACAGTATTTCCAAAACGTGCACTTGTCAAATGAGGACGAGCAAGACACAGCTTGCCCTCCAACGCCCCCTGGTGGCTTGCATGTGGATCGACGTAATGAAAGGCAAAAACGATTTACAAGATCAAGTTAACCCTCATATCATGTTGATAAAAAAATTACGTTGATTATGTTGTAGGTTATTTTTACCCGCATGTAAAACTCCACACAAAACAGTCAAATAATAGGCGACATCAGCAGCAACTATTTCTGAGATGTTATAAACATACAGTGATACCTCGGTTTACGAACTTTTCGGTTTACGAACGTTACATTTATGACAAATTTACCTTGGCATACAAACTTTACTGTGGCATCCGAACTTTTTTTGTACAAGGAGCTGCCTCAATGAGTGATGTGTCGTTCGCGAACGAGCCGTTCTTCTAACAACAAAATGGCAGCTGACTGTTTTTGTCCTCTATTCGCCGCCCCCAGTCTTCAGTTAAAGCCACGTGATTGGTCGAGAACGCAGCAGTGAGGGGGGGTGGTTTAAAAAAGAGACAGGCAGACGACAGTGAGAGAGTTTCAACTTTGATAGTTCAAAAGCAGAGTATAGACTGCAAGGTTAAAATATCCCATCAATCAGGCTCCACAAACAACATGCGCAAGCCATCTGGACACTTGATGCAAAAAAAAGCTATCAACCCAGCTAAACAGAACACAATTGATGAGGAACAATATACAATTATCACAGAGAAAGCATCTACAAGGGATCATTCCTCAAGATGGTGAAAGAAGAAGGTTACATTCCACATCAAGTGTTTAATGCTGATGAAACCCGCCACTCCATTCCATCAAGCCATCAACGACCATCACAAAGGTAAATAAAATGACTTTATTATGCAGTACATTTTATTTCTTCAATTATAATACCATGGCACATTTATTATACATAAAATAAGGTATATTTTTGTGTAGTTTTAAGGCTGAGAAAATTAGAAAGTAGAAAATTATGTTTTATGGGGACCTGGGAATGGATTATTCTCATTTTAATGGTTTCCTATGGGAAATAAATTTTTGGGATACACACTATTCGCCTTACACACTCTGTCTGGGAACCAATTAAGTTCGTAAGCCAAGGTATCACTGTACTGGAAAAGAGAGTCTACATATTTACTATCCCATTGGGATATTTTAGAACTGCTTTGAAGAAAGGAAAAGGATAGGATAGCTAGTGCTTTAGTCAACACAAAAACGAGTAAAATTGACCCCTGAACATAATCTGAGGGTTAATGCGGAGAATGTGTGTGTGACAAGGTTTAATAATAATAATAATAATAATACATTTCATTTATAAACACCTTTCAAAACTCTCAAGGACATTTCAACGTACCCGGTTGAGTTTGATTAGCACGCAGGGCTGCCCTTGGCTGTAACCATAGGAACGATCGGGAAACCCAGAGCATTCCTCCAACATTGAGCGATTGAACTGACAGGAGCGCTTTGGATTATTCCTCACCTGTAGACAGGCAGACAGACAGACGGGTACGCAAGACCGATATTTACAGCTGGGTCAGAAACAGGTCTTACCTCTCCACTGTCCTCCTGGATGAAATACTGGTCAGGAGGGCAGTTGTCATTCATCTGGACCTGGTGGGTGTCGTTGTAGGCTGCAGACAGAAATGTATAAATAAGAGTGTGATTCAGAATCAAGTCTCATGTTCTAGTTTCACGCAAGTTCCAAGGTACTGACACAAAAATCACCGAAAAATGTCAAGTTTTAAAAAAACGTGTTGGCACACACTGCCTATTTATCGGAGGTGCATCATCTGAAGTCATATTGGATTGGATTGGATATGCCTTTATTAGTCTCACAGTGGAGAAATTTACATTTCACAGCAGCAAAGTGATGAAAGGATATCATATCAGGCCGCATTACTGGACTAGTCAACATAATCCTAAATAAAATTGTAAAAATACGATATGAGATTTATTAATATATTTTAAATGTAGCATCAATGCAAAATATATTTTTAAATCAGTTTAGATCAACAATGCAGGACTGACACCTGGTAATGATGTCAGCCTATTACCAGTGTCTGAAACTCGTGACAAAAACTTAGCGGACACCAGAAAAGAAAAGTTGCTTGCCCGGCTATAAAGTTACCTGCCCCATTTTTCACAACTTGAAACACAATAAGACGACTAATCGCAAAAAAAAACATTGTTGCGAAGTATAAAGGAAACAGGCTTCTGATTGGCTGCCGTGCCTCTCTCTCTCTCTCTCTCTCTCTCTCTCTCTCTCTCTCTCTCTCTCTCTCTCTCTCTCTCTCTCTCTCTCTCTCTCTCTCTCTCTCTCTATATATATATATATATATATATATATATATTGAAGAGTCTCAAACATTGTCATGAAAATGCATATTTTTAACTGCAAGACTGCTCAACTCAGGCTCATTGCATCCTCAAATGGTGTGACTTTGCTATTTTTAGTCACATCCACCGGAATCATAAGACAACCATCACTGACTTACGGGTCAAAAAGTTCTCGAGATTCTGCACAAAGCCTTCCCAGCTTTTTGTCTCCGTCAGGGAGTAGGTGAGCTCCAGCTGATTTCCCTTCGGACGAATCATCATCCCTGAAAGACGCCAATAACAGATTCAACCAATCACGGGCCGGAATTTATCAACCGATGGGTGATTGCTTGCTCTCTGCTACCTGGTGTGGCGAGGCGGTCCTGCCAAGTGGGTTTGTAGTCGTCCAGCGTCAGCAGCATGATGTACATGGTAAGCGTGAACATCCCGGCCAGGAACAGGTAGAAGACCAGGTAGAAAAGCAGGATCAGACCTAACAAGGGGGTGGGCCATTATTTGGGTACAGGGGTACAGGGGGGCAGTCTCCCCTCCCCAGCCACCCTCCTAATGTCTATAATCCTCTTGTGTTCTTAAACCCCCGCCAATGACCCAGTTCAGAATGAATGGAGGGGGAGGGTGGCACGGGTGTTTTGTTTTTTCACTTATTGATACTTTTCGGTCAACAACAGACCAAAATCCTCTTAATGCCGAAATCCAACATCAAGTGACTCGGGGTGCTTTCTCCCCGGGGATCTTCTTTGTCCTTTCAATCCAGAACGGCAACAATAATTCCGTGGAAAGGGTCTTCAAGAGAAGCACCGTGGGCGCCCATGTGGCTCCTGACTCGTAGATATCGTACAGATTTAAATTCATTTAAAGTGTTGCTGTGTGCTGAAGATTAACCCGTATGGACTAACAGGATTGCCGCAATCCTTGCACTGATCTCACACGGTAGAACTGCACCTGAGCCAGGCTCGTAAAAGGATTCATTGAAGGTGAAGGTACGTCTGATAGTCCGGTGCGCCTTATACACCTGAAAATACCATACACAGATGTCAAACTACATTTTTGGGATGCTTCCCTCCTCCAACATACTTGAACGAAAATATCATACTAACAAGTTCTGCAGAAACCTGGTAACGATCTTCCCTAAAGTTTGACACTTAGAATCATAATTCATATTTAATAGAATTCCGTAAACCAAAACCCACTTGTCGGAGGTGATAATGCATGATAGAGACCTACAAAAATATTTGCATCCATATCACACAATTTCAATATGTATCTGTTTTTCATGAAATACAATACACTACCTCGGTTTACGAACACCTTGTCTTACGAAATTTTCGGTTTGCGAACATCAAATTTATGAAAATTAAACCTTGAAATACGCACTACTTTTCGCGATACACACCCACCACGGCTGCCGGAGTGATCTTCGGCGGAAGCACACGAGCGAACAGCGCTCCAGCCGGCGCACCTTTCCACACCCCCTCTCTTTGAATGCACACGTTGATCGCCTCCGAGGAGCTTTTTGCAGATAATTTTACTATTATGGGACCGAAAAAAAAACCCACCACAGGCTCACGTTCAGCCGAAGAAGACACAAAACAAAATTACCGTTGAGGAGAAGAAGAAGATAATTGAAAAACACGAACGAGGTGTGCGTTTGTGTGATTTAGTGGCCCAGTACGGCTATGCTAAGTCAACCATTGCTACCATTCTCCGCAACAAAGAAGCCATCAAAGGTGCATCTGTTGCAAAAGGTGTTTCCGTGCTGTCAAAGCAACGGTCTCGGGCAATTTGGATTAACGAAAAGCAGTTATCTGGCGACAGCGTGAGTAAAGCAATTATATGCAAGAAAGCACGGCTAATTCACGCCGATATTGCCATGCAGCAACCTGGAAGTTCGGCGCTTATTGAGGATTTTAAAGCCAGCAACGGATGGTTCAAGAACATCTAAGGGCAAGGAGGAGGAGATGACTGCAGCATCAAGTGAGCTCATCAAGGCAATGTTGGCAAAGTGGAATGATGTGCAGGCTTTTATCGAACTGTTCCATCCAGAAAAGACTGTGTCTATGACAATCATCAACATGAAGGATAATGTGATGCCTCAGCTTCGTAAGACCTTACAAGTCAGAAAGCAACAGGTGTCAATTAAGTGGTTTTTAATCAGCAAAAATGATGAGGAGTCCCCAAAGAAGCAAAGAAGAGAAGCCACACCAGAGGTTGAGTTACCAACAGTCGTATGGAAGGTGAATCTCCTTCCATAAACCATCATCAACGACCATCACAAAGGTAAATAAAACTTTATTTTACAGTACAGTTTATTTCTTTAATTATAGTCCTCATGTAATGTGCCTCTCTTTCCAAACAGCAATTCCATCTGACCTCCGACCTCCAACGCCATTCCATCAAGCCATCAATGACCATCACAAAGGTAAATAAAACAACTTTATTTTACAGTACAATTTATTTATTTAATTACAATATAATAGCACATTTATAATACATAGAATAAGGTAAGTTGTGTGTAGTTTTAAGGCTTATTTAGTTGAAAATTATTTTTTATGGAAACCAGCATTATTCTCATTTCAATGGTTTCCTATGGGAAAAACATTTTTGGGATACACACTTTTCGCCTGACACACTGTCTGGGAATTAATTAAGTTCATAAGCCAAGATCTCACTGTATGTGCCTTAAAGAGGTGGAGCCTGGTCAGATGGCATGTGAGTGTTTTAGCACAATCTATGGCCTCCCGTAGCTCCTTTGTGAATGGGCTCAATATGTTACACTGTGTTGCCAAACCCAAGATAGCAACAGCTGATAAACATGAAAATGACAAACAATTCTTTTCTCTGAAACGGGTCATGAATATTTATATCCAAACACAAAAATAATATAATCAGGCGCGTGGTGTTTCAGGGTACATAATGCAAGAGGGCTGGTCCTCGGAAGTATGGAAAATGTTTCAACAGATTACAATCCACTCAACTGGATCCCGGCAAATAATCCTGATTAAAGTACACACACACTTACACGCACACACTGCTTTCCTAGCTCCGCTACATGCGTTTTGTTCATCTGTGTGTGTGGTGTGTGTGTGTCCTTCAGCTCCCATGAAGGCCAAAGTGCCGCTACATTGGTGCATGCTGGGATGTATGACATCGTCATAGGGGGTTATGCAATGAGTGGACGTCCTTATGTTTCTGTGTGCATGTGTGTATGTTGCAATATATATAAATGTATACGTGAGATCCACCAGTGCATTGAAATGTATAATAATAAATAATAATACATAATAATAATAATAATAATAATAGATTCAATTTTAAGCACCTTTCAAAATAAAATGACAACCAGCATCCTGAAGCACATATTGAAATAACGGATTGAAAAATATAAATGTCACAATTCCTCTAACAGGACATTGATTATCACATTTACGTCATTGAATAAAATATCCAGTTCAAATCAAGCGACACTTGTTTTTTTTTCAGCACGCTATTAACTGTGCGCGTGCGCGCGACTCACCCCAGCTGGCCGCGGTTCGACCCAGAATCTCGTGCGTGCGCGGGTTCCAGAAGAACTCATGCCACTCGCCCGAACCCTTGCGGTCCCCCTGCTTGTCGGCGGCCATGATGAAGAGGTGGAGAATGAAGGCCCGGCGAAAGGACAAGACGAGAGTCGAGCGATGATGAAGATGGCGATGGCGGAGGTGAGGAGGATGCTCTGCGAGGGGGGAGGGCGGGGGGTGAACGGAGAACGAGAGTGGAGGCGACGAGATGACGTTCCTTGCGCGGTCCCTCCCCACGTGACGTCACATGCGACGCAATCTGCGCTTGCGTCAAACCGACGTCTCGCACGTGATGATTACTGGAGGGTGAATACCCCTGGTGGCAATTATTTAACACCCACAATATTTCGTTTTAAATAGCCATGACACGTTGTACTGCGTTTTATATAACGTTGGCATGTCATTGTTGTTTTTTGAGACACGGATTTTATGGTTTACCCCTAAAAGCGGACAAATGGTCTGCTCCGAGTACCCCCACCTGGTCCATCAAACGAAATTGCGTAGTTACGTGTATCCACTAACAAATGGTTTGGTAAAACAGAACTAAGTCATCTGTAAGCCGTTTAGTTTCAAGGCACATGTCAAATGAGTTTGAAATTACAACGAGTATTTATTAATGAAGTGAAGTACAACGTTGTCAAATATATATAGTACAGATGAAATTTCTTCCCTCTCAACCAGACATCAAGACGAGCCACCGTTTAGCATCTTTACGATGTTTCTATACAACAAGAGGACACATAAAGTAGAAAATAGAATATTATTTGCACAAGCAAAAATGAAATGCGTCCGATAATGGAAGCATGTTACCAACACACCCCCTTTATAATTTAAAACACTAGCTCATTCAGACCTAAAAGAGACCTGGAAACGTAGTCTGTGTTTTTAATCCTTAGTTACTCGTCGTAAATTAACGATCAAAATCCTGAAAATGGTGAAAAACTCAAAACAAAATAGCAGCCTAGTCCGTCCCACCGTTGCCTTCTTATTCGCCCTTTCCTCGACGTGTGTGTGAAACGAGCATGATTACGCTCGCCACCTGCTGCTCAGGAAGGGAAATACAACTGAAATGTCACTTCTGTTTACTTTTTCCAACTTTATATATACAGTCCACACGCACGATATACATTACAGAGGACAACACAGACAAATGCTAAATAAAAATGAGAAACACCAGAAGAAGTTTAAAAAGTATGAGTCTCAAAAATTACAACCGAACTTCGAACATGCCTAGATTGAACCAATCACGCAAAACACACATGAGCTCGGTCCTGATTTGTGGGCAGCGAAACGCCCACGAAAATAGTACAAACGCGTTGGAGAGGCTGACGAGGGGTGTTTACGAAGTTTGATAGGTAGTTCGAAAAGTTTCCGCGAGAATCTCTGCCAGTTTTCCGACGACTCTGCACGACTCCCCGAGGCGAAGGCATCCCCCATGCAGATCCGCTTTGCCCCGCTCAACGTCCCACTAAGGCGAAGATTGCAAACCGCCGCCGTGCTACAGTGGATTTTCTCCTTCCTGGGTTTAGGTGAGGGAACATGTCAATGTATATTCTCGCGAGATTTCTTTGACGTTTTGGCCGCATTGAGGAAATATTAACATGCATTAACCGAACACAATTATATTAAGGAATACAAAATAAATGGATGTATTTTTATAGTCCCGTCTTAACATGTTTTTAAAATAATGTTACACGTAGGGACGTTGTGTTAAACAAAAAATACAAGACATATATTTTACTACGTGTAACACGTGTAGAGTCTGATGAACTGCTTTATTGCGGATTACTGTATTCTTTTTTATTTATGTTGAACTCAACGTCCAAACTGGACTGGAATTGGGTTTATATTTTATGTGACCAAGAAAATAACGAATAATAATAACATTGGCTGGATGTGTCTCTTCTTGTCAATCTACCTGTCTGCCCCTCAGCCCAATGCTGTCTGGCCGCCTTCATCCTGTTGTCCTTCTCCACCTGGTGGATGGCGGCGCTGCTCTACGCTAGCTGGTTGTGGCTGGATTGGGACACACCAAACAGCGGAGGTCGTAGGTGCCAGTGGATCCGACGCTGGGGAGTTTGGGAACATTTCCGCGATTACTTTCCCATAAAGGTGTCTCCACTTGTGCCACCACGTCACGAGTGTGTCTCATGGGCTTGATGAGTCTCGTCTATCTTCAGCTGGTGAAAACCGTTGATCTGGACCCTGGCAAAAACTACATATTTGGATTCCATCCACATGGTGTGTTGCTCAACTTTTTTTCCACCATGCTGTCTGTCCTGTTTGTATCAACCGCTTTGTGTCATTTTCCAGGCGTGCTGGCCACGGGGGCGTTTTGTAACTTCTGCACCGAGTCCACGGGTTTCACCGGTCTCTTTCCTGGACTCAAGTCTCATCTCCTGATGCTGCCCTTGTGGTTCAGAGTGCCGTTCTTCAGAGATTACATCATGTGTGGAGGTAAGAACTTTTCTGTCTGTTTCTTGGTCTGTCCGCCTCTTGACTGTCTGCCAAGTCCCCTAATTAGTCTGACAAGGAAAATCATGTGATCTCTGAGGTCTGGTATCAAGCTCCAAATCCAGCCTTTCCTACTTGCTAAGTCGTCCTCAAGGGGGAAACGTCGCCGTCATTGCAGTGGGCGCTGCTCCAGAGGCGCTGGATGCTCGCCCAGGCGCTTTGACTCTTCAGGTGGGAAGGCGTAACTAAAATATTTCTGTTTCTTCATTTGTGTCAATGATTATTGTCATCGGATTTGTTTCTATTTCAATAAAGGTTATTCTTCTTACAGCTACAGAAAAGGAAAGGCTTCATTAAACTGGCACTGAGACACGGGTGTGTGAGTTGGGAATGAGGGTCAGGAGGAGGTGGGTGGGGCTAGCACAAGGACATTGACCTGCTCGTTTTCTGTTGTCGTTTTTTTTTCCTCGTGCGTGTTTGCATTTGTGCAGAGCTCAACTGGTACCCGTCTTCTCGTTTGGAGAAAATGAGCTGTTTGATCAGATTCAGAACCCGACTGGTTCTCCACTCAGGACATTGCAGGTAAGTTTTGGTTGCCATGGTGATGCCAGTTGTATGCACCAGTGTGATTGCGCTGGAAAGAGGTGCATACAATTTATGTATTTATCGGAACGTTGTGAACATGAAGACGCGTTGAAACTGAATAGACTTGTAGGGCACTTTTACGACCATGAAGAGACTCATGGTCGTTAGTTGGTTTGTTAAGGGCATTAATTTAACAGAGACTTGTAGAGACTTGTCGGAACTTGGAAGAATATAATTTAGGACGGCGAATTACTAGTAGGGACATTAAATCATTGACTGCCAGACAATGTGCAAAAATGTGTTACTATATCCGATGCCAGGGTTTTTGTCATTTTCACTCAAATTGCAAGACCCAAAGAATATTGAGTTTTAGGACTACATAAACATTCAATTCAGCGTAAGAAACTTTAGACTCTCTTCTTTCATCAGAAAAAAAAGAATTGATTCCCAAGTTATATGGGTCTGGAGGAATCTGAGCTTGAAATGGGGGCGGCTGTGCAAAAGGTAAATACCGCCGCCTCGTGGGAGGGAAAAACATTGCCAGAGGTTTGATCGAAGCTTGAAACGCACCCTTGCGCAAGAAAAAAATGGGAATGGTAGTGAATGAGTTAAGAAGCCTGTAAATTGGTAGGAGCGTGAAGGGGTGTGACTTTTAATGACATTAAAAGACTTGTAGGGACATAAAGTATTTTGTTCTGTGGCAGGAACGGCTGCAAAGCTTTATGGGAATAGCACTGCCTCTGATCAACGGCAGAGGAATCTTTCAGT
This sequence comes from Hippocampus bargibanti, assembly GCF_051943395.1. Lineage (NCBI taxonomy): Eukaryota > Metazoa > Chordata > Actinopteri > Syngnathiformes > Syngnathidae > Hippocampus > Hippocampus bargibanti. Next base: position 21,935,870 of record NC_142735.1, read on the forward strand.
ACAGCTTTGGGTTATTGCCTCACAGGAAAGCCATACTCACAGTTGGTACGGTCCATCCACACATGTCAACACCGATACTCCCGGCCTGCGTCTGTGTCTCTGCACCAACCGGCAATGTATCTGTTTGCAGTGGGGAAGCCAATCCAGGTCGCAACCTGTCCGAGTCCGGAAAGCAAGGATATTGACGCGCTTCACAAAGTTTACCTGGAACATCTGAGCGAGTTGTTTGAGCAGCACAAACATGAATATGGTCTACAGGAGCACCATCACTTGACTTTCACCTGACCTTCTTGCACTGTTTTCTCTCTGTCCAATAAAAAAATGATACGCACAAATGCATGATTATGAAACGACATTTTTGCTTCATACAATCGGGCAGCCAAAGTATTTTTAATTTGGACCCACCGAGCATTTACATTATCAAAAGTCCTGAAATACTGTACTGCGTTTATTGCATTCATTTGCTTTTTTCCCCTAAAAATATTTTTATCATTAAATAATTGTTTATTGTATATTAAAATATGTACATATTTTGATATGAATAAATTACATGCAGGTGCTGAAGGAGGCATAGTTATAAAAATAAAAGCACATAATTTGCTTCTTTATTATACAAAATAAAAATAATAATCCTATTGCATACCGACTTTTGCAACCACCATATACAATAAATTATATACAATTAATTAGGAATTGTGCATGGTATCATCTCTTATTAAATACCTGGTTTAATTAATTTGACAAATAAGGAATACTATTTGCAAGATTATCATTTTTTTGTATCAATCTCCAACCATTACATTTCTAGTAAAAAAACAACATATTTTACACACGATGACTTTCTTTAAATCTTCATCACGTGGCCAAAATAAATCAATGTGCCCCTTGAACACAAAGGTTTGCACAACCAGCTCAGTCAAACAAACACACGAACACATTTAAGATGAATAAATAGAAGTACTATGAATGAGGGGCAACGCCTGTTAAATAGTTCTGACAAACTTACCAAGAAAATAAAAAAGGACATTTGTAATTTAATTTAGAAAATAAACCCTCGCTCTGAGCCGGGGACGCAAAATACGCATGCGCACTGTGCTGATATAATTATCGTGGAGACGAAAAGAATTGCTCCATTGTGGCGTCATCGCAAGAATGGAGGAGGCGCTCCAGTTGAACATAAACTCTAGTCTGGTGACGTCACCCGTAGTAAAAGCGTTTTTTTAACATATTCTTGTAAATGTGGATGAGGACACAACTTTTGCGACTCGTCGTGGAAGGGTTCAGAATGTTTTTCTTGCTTCTTGACGCACGCGCAGTCACGTCGGCCGGCAGCTGACAGAACGAGCGAAGAAGAAAAGTAGAGAAACAGGAAGTTTGACAACAATTCCAAACACGCAAAAAAAACAGGTAAGACAAAACTTAAAGAAAATCTTATGTGTTACCTAACGACGTCCTGGGCGGTTGGGGGGTGAAATGAGCTAAATTTGACAATGCTTAGATTAAAACTAGAGGATTTAGTTCATCTTCATAAAATTCTCAGTCTTATTGCAGCATTTAGGTGGGAAACGTTCCTCCCACTTTGTAAATATTTTGACGCGTTGTTTGAAGTGTATATACTTGGAAAAAAGTCTGATAAAACTGGCGGTGCTGCAGCCTCCATCCATTTTCCAGAATGTATGTTCATTTGGGTCTTGCCAAAGACATATCCCACTTGATTTGAGGGTACACCCTGGATTGGTTGACATCCGTATGCAGGACCAAAATGAACGAATAAAAAACACCCAGGAATTTTCTATCGAGCCTCTCCTTCTTAGCGTTACGTGTGAGATGAAGCCTCGTGAGTGGCAGGCTACATTCTTGACTGGTCGCAGCCAATTGCAGGGGATGTGCAGACAACAAACCATCTATTCACTCATTCACTGCCAGACGTGCAAAAGTGTGTCCACCCCAGTGCCAGGGTTTTTGTCATTTTCGCTCAAATTTCAGGAACCAGAGAATATTGAGTTTTAGGACTATATAAACATTCATTGCAGCGTAAAAAAAACCTTAGACTCTCTTCTTTCATCAGAAAATAAAGTTCATTCCTAAGTTATATGTGTCTGGAGTTATATGAGGTGCAAGTGGGGTCGGCTGTACAAAAGGCAAATGCTGCCCCCTCATGGAAGGGAAAAAACATTGCCAGAGGTCTGACCAGTGCCTTATCGGCACCCTCCAGGAATGGCGATCCACGTCATATTTCCAATCAGAATCAGAATGCCTTTATTCGTCCCACAATGCGGAAATTTGCAATTCATTCATGACAGTGAATGAGTTAATGTGCTATACTGCCTCTCCTTATTTGGGTAAGTTTCCACTTAAATTTAACCTGGGGAATATCCATGTTTAAAAATAACCTCTGTTATCATTTTATTTAACGCAGTTATAATAGATTGCCTCAGTTTAGCTTCGGCCATCGATTTTCTACAAGAGTCCTCAAGAGGTTAAATATCCCCCTCAAAGGTTGAGCAACAAGGTGCGTACTGATGTTGAAAACTAATCTACATTCTCCTTTCTCAAAACACATACTCTAATTTGGAGACGTGATAATTCTGGGTTAATTTCGCTGAGGCCATCAATGCATTAATCTTTTCATTTTCAAGGCCTACATTTGCTGATGTGCATGTATGTTTGTGTGTGTTCAGAGAGCGTATGCTCGGTGATGACCAGTGAAAAAAAGCGCAGTGGCTTCCAGATCACAAGCGTGACATCCGACTTCAGTCAAACCTGGGCCGGCCAATCAGCTCCCGGCGTTATCCTGACAGTAATCCAGTCGTCATCTACCACTCATAGTCCCCGGGGCAGCTCCTCCCAGCCCACGACACCCTCCCTAAAGAGGAAACATATCTCACATGATGCCTTAGGGCAGGGGGCAGGCACTTCATCCAGGTTCCGACTGGTCCGCTTGGCAGGTGGCAGCGCAGGCGGACGAGGGCATGGTGACACATATGGGCGTGGCCGATGGATCTGCACGGACTTTACGGAAGGACCAGGGCTGAAACGGGTCATGGACACCGTAAGACACACACAATCACTGGAGTCTCTGGAGTCAATAACAGGAGCAGTCCATTTACCATCTCAGCCAATCAGAGATGGAGGAACAGTGGGGCAACGAGTGGCTTCTCCACCTTCGCCATTGCGCTTGACTTCTAATGCCGGAGGGAAGGTACAACATAGCATATACCGATAAAAAACATGGAGTAACTTAGCAAGCGTGTGAAAGGTCATGGAGAGTCTGGTACGGTTTTATAGGGACATGAGTTGTAGAAACATGGAAACACCTCAAGAACCTTCTGGGGGTATAGCTTTTAGGGACTCACAGCACCGTGAAAGGACTTGACTGACTAGAATGAACCTTAAAGGACAACCGACACCATTTTTTGGTTTCCTAACTGAAATCAGAAAAACGTTTTATAGCATCTAAAATACCCAAAACACGCAGGCTGATATTTTTAGTCAAATGCAAAACACCAATAAAAATGACTTAAAGTGTCCCAAAACGACTTCAGAATGATCTCAGAAAGTTTCAGTTTCAGAAGGTCCCGCCCCTTGTTCGTGACGTCACGCCAGGACGTCTTGCTTTGCTCGAGAAGCAAAACAATGGCTTCAGATTCAGAGAAGAGGCTTTCTTGTTACTCATCCAGTTATGAATATGATTCAAATAGTTCTGAAGAAGTTCTTCCGTCTCATTTTGTCCAATGTAGCACCCAGAAAATGCACAAGATCGCGCCCAAGCTCTGTTGGAAATGGGCTGATTTGTCTGATGGGAATTTGTGTCAACTAGTATCAAATAGTAGTCTTGGCGCAACACACAACGATTCACCATCGCGTTGTGTTTTTTCCTTCTAATTTCGCCATCAACACGAAGTTTTCAGGCCAAACAAAGTACCTAAAATGCATTGTGTGTCGCTTTCTCGGTCAGGGGCGTTCCAGACGTGACGTCACGTCAGGCATCGTCATCAACTCGAAAACAAGACTTCCTGAATATTGGAGTCTTAAAATGAGTCTTAAAGGACAACCGACGTCTCCAGACAAGTTGTGTCCATAATTTGTAAAATGGCTTCAAATGACTTCTACTGAGAGTATTTTAATAAGATTCCACCGCATATAGCTGTATTTTCCGTTTTAAGACTCGCTCTGAATATTCAAGAAGTCTTGTTTTAGACTTGGTGATGAGTCCGTACGTGACGTCACTAAAGGACCGCCCTTGACCGTAAAAAAAGACGCATTGTAGCAGTTCTTCCATCACGCCAATGTATTTTCCTGGACTTGTTTGGTCTGGGGACGTCGTGTTGCACCCAAAAGCCGCCAGGAGGCCAGAAGAAGGCGTCCAAGCGCCATAGAAGGAATTTATCAGCCTGTGGAAACGGAGGTGGCCACAGGTGGTCGCCATTTTGTGCCTCTTTTTTGGGTGAGAGATTTCCCCCCAATGTTGCCTCAAAATGGCACGGAATAAATTCTTTAATCGATTGCAAACATGTATGCTTTCCTCTTCAGAACTATTTGAATCATATTCATAACTGGATGTGTGACAAGAAAGCATATTCTCCGAATCTAAAGCCACTGTTTTGATTCTCCAGCAATGCAAGACGTCTTGGCGTGACGTCACGCACTGGGGTCGGGACTTTCTGAAAATGCCCAATTCGCAGCTCAATTTTTTTGCAGATTTTGGACACTTTAAGCCCTTTTTATTGGTGTTTTGCATTTGAATAAAAATATCATACTGTGTGTTTTGGGTATTTTAGATGCTATAAAACATTTTTCTGGTGTCAGTTGAAAAACAAAAAAGTGACGTTGGTTGTCCTTTAAAACGTTCTTAAAACGAGCGAGTCTTAAAATGTAAAATATAGCTATATGCGGTGGGATCTCTGTAAAATGCGCTCAGTAGAAGTCATTTGAAGTGATTTTACAAATTATGGACACAACTTGTCCAGAGGCGTCGGTTGTGATTTAAGCGACTGGTTGGGACTTACTGGTGACATGCCTTGTCAGGGTATGAAGTGATTTAGAAGGACATGATTTGTAAGGGCATGTAGAGACTTTCTGTATACAGCTAAGTATTAAGAACATATAAAGATTTTCTTGGGTTATATAAAGACTGAGGACGGGGCATGAAAACATTTGTAGGGACATAAAAAGATGTGTAAAGTTATGAAAAGACAAGACTTGAAGATGCATCGGGATTTCATGAGGCATGACACTTGAAGGGAGATGAGAAAAAACGTGTCAGAACCTTTTGCAAATGAGATAATTTTAGAGACTTTTGAGACATTTAGCACCATGAAGGGACTTTAAGAGATATGAAACGACTTGAAGCGATACAAAGAGCCTTGAAAGAGTATGAAGAGACATGTAAGGAAATCAAAATTTTCCTGGGAGTACTATTGATATGAGGAGACTTATGTGGACATGAGACTTGGGACATGTAGAGATTTGATAGAACTTGTGAAGAAATGTGACTTGAAGAGACTGTTAAGAACATGTAGAGACTTTGGGACTTTGAGACATTCATGAATTTGTAAGGGCATGGAGAGTCTCTAGGGACATGAAAAGACCTGAATGAACTTGCAGATACAGTAAAGTCTCGTTATATCGATATTCTCGGGAGTCGGAAAAAATATCGATATAACCGGACTATCGATATATCCGATCCTGCGGCATGTAAGTTTCTCCTTACGTTCATAGAAATAGTATCGTAATAAGCAGTACTATCGATATAACCAATATCGATATAATGAGACTTTACTGTATATGAAAGAGACCTGTAGTACTATACTGGTTTTATCACAAACAAAGCCGAATGGTAACTTCAAGATGGCGATGTGGGGATCAATAATCACCGTTGTTGTTTCTTTCTCTGTGTTTCAGTCAGTCCTCAGGCTGTCTCGCTCTCAACCAAGTTCTCCTCCTCCAACCTTGAGCATCATTCCCACTCCGGCAGAGTTCGGCCTGGACCATAGCGCTGCTTTCAGCCTGCCGACGGACATCAGGTAGTGTTGTGTGAATCTGAGGACAAAGCAAAAGAGATGACTTTTTGTGACTCCACGTGTTTGTGTTTGTCGCCAGTGTGGTTGCCATCGACAACAAGATTGAACAGGCCATGGTGAGTAGTTGGGTCAGAAAACGACATATTTCATCACTCGCATCCAACTTTTATGGGGCAGAGTCTTCATCTCACTGAATCGTGGTTCACTTACCTGGAATATTGAGAGACTTGACCTTTGAGCGACATGAAAAGACTTGATTTGAACACACCTGTAAGGACTGAGAGACTTCTCAGAACTTGTCGGTAGGGAGGTTGAAAAAACACTGTCACCCTTAGGGACTGAAGAGAGACTTGTCTGAAATTGTAGGGACATGAAAACATTTTGGGGGACAAAATAGACGTGTTGGAACTTGTAAGGACATGGCTTATAATGAAACGAAGAGACTTGTAGGGACTTTGAGGTAAATAGAGAGACTCTTCTATACTTGTAAGAACATAGACATTAATAGTGACTAGATATTTGTCAGAAGTTGTGCTAAGACTTCCAGAAAAATGAAGACACTTCTCAGGACTGAATATACCTGCTGTAACTTGGAACATGGCTTTTGGGGAAAGGACGAGACTTGTCAGGAGTTTTAGAGACTGAAGAGACTTTTGTAATTTGTTGGAAGATGAAGATACTTGCAGAAGACACTCATAGTGCTGGAAGAGATTTGTCAGAACCTGTAGGAACATGAAGAGACTTGTAGTGACGTACGACCTTTTTAGGAACATGAAGAGACTTTTTGACTAGGAGCAGTGTCTGAAACTCATGACAAAAAGTTAGCGGACACCATGGCAGACAACTCTGAAAAGTTGCCTGCCCGGCCATAAAGTTGCCTGCCCCATTTTTCACAACTTGAAACACAATAAGACGACTAATTGCAAAAAAACATTGTTGCAAAGTATTAAGGATTTTTTTATTAAGGGTGTACCTACCACAAATGCTCCCTTGCTTAATTTATTGTAAATATCGCTTGCTGATGATTTTGCTCAAGTTGTTATTTGTCCATACACTGTTCGTCATGTTGCACAGTGCAATGTTTGCGTTGCATCGTCTGCTACAAGCTACGTGAACTCCTCTTTCCATGATGCTTTTAATAATAATAATGATACATTAATTTCTAAGTGCCTTTCAAAACTCTCAAGGACACTTTACAGTCACGGGATAATGTACGTTTACGTTTTGTAGCGTCATAAATTTTGTTAGCTTCTTTTGAATCTTTCTGGGGCTGAGGTTCTGTGCATCTTCTTTGGAAAATGATCTGCAAATGCACGACCTTATAATGCTCGGGAAACTCCGGAAGCACGAAGCAGGCTTCTGATTGGCTGCTGTGCAGAGTATGCAAATTTCCAAATGAACCGAAATTCCAACATTTCCAAACCTTAAAGAAGATTTTGAAATTGGAATAATTTATTCCGATTTTGAAATCTTCGTTCAAACGTTTGCTTTATTGAATAAAGCAAACGTTTGATTTGAAGAAAAAAAAACATATATATATTTTTCCTTTCTTGAAGAATACGTCTGTGTAAGCTCTCAGTCGTACGTACTGAAGAAACCTTTTCATCGATCTTTCTTAAAGAAGTTGTCGGCTACCCGGGCGGAGACGTTTTGTCCGGGTAGCCGTTGTTTCAGACACTGTTTGTAGTAAGACTGAATCATTTGTAGTTCCTGACTTGTAGGGACATTACTTTAATGTGACTGAAGAGACGTGTCAGAACTAATAGGGACACGAAGACATTTGAAAAGACTTTTTAGGACATGATGAGACCTGTAAGGGTCTAGGGTTGAGTTGCACTTTGCCTAACTGCTGAGCACCATGCTACAATGGTGAGTTTCGTTCAATCTGCGGACTCCCAATGCCTGCTGCCATCTGAAATTTAGCCTCTGTCCACACTCAGGATCTGGTTAAGAGTCATTTGATGCTGGCTGTCCGGGAAGAGGTGGAGCTACTGAGGGAGCAAATCAGGGAGCTGCAAGATAGGAACGAGCAATTAGAGTCCGAAAACCGTGTCCTACGCACGCGTGCAGACTTACCAAGGCCTACCTCACCTGCTACTACATCAATGACACAACGGGACAACAGTCCGACGCACGGGGGATTGTGAGGGTTGCCAGGCCAACAGCTCCTTTGAATTGCTGAAAAACCAACATTCATTATCCATCTTTTGTCCAATGGACTAATCCTTGGGTCATTTTTTCCCTTAAACTTTCCACCCACACATCCATTTTGTATGATCCCAAGGTCACACCCTGGTCTGGTCACATTTGAAACAGAACCCATGCAAACATCAGCAGCCGTAGCCAAGATTTTAACGCAAACCTCAAAGCTGTGAGAGCTTTTCCTTTCGGCTTTTCCCTTCAGGGGTCGGATCGGTCGTCACATTGAATCTGTGTACTCCATCTAATCCAGTTTTGTGCATCCTCTTCTCTCACACTAGCTATGTCCTATTTCACAACGTGAGGTTTACATGCTAACCACTTTTCACTGTGACACCCATTAAATAAGGCATCATAGGCAGTCGTCGTGACGTCTGATCGCTTTCTGTGTCTCTGTGACTGATGGGTGATCACTGCAGGATATTAGTGGTCTTAAAATAAATTGTTTGTACAACCAAACGTAGTCGGTGTTGTTTTCTAAACACACACATAGAAAGTGAACAAATGTTTCTCAAAGATTCGAATTTCGGACTGATGCTTTTTCTAACCACCGGCATCAAGACGATACACTAAAAATAGGCAGAATTAATTTCTGAACACATTATGTTAATCCCTCTCCACCCCCCTCCTTGATCTTTGTCTAAATTCTCTTTGTTGACAACTACTGCATGAGAGAGAGTGTGTAACATTAACAGCTGATGTGACATCAATGATCCTCTGCTTGTTCAGAGGTGTCATCAAGGGATGGAGGCACCACTCTTGACACCTCAGCAGAGCCCAACAATGTCCTCCCTGTCACCAGATCTAAAAATTAATCGGGGTGAATGACTCAAGAGTGTCAAAAATACCAAGATGAAAATGAACATTTGCAATAATCCTGGGAGGATGACCTCCTTGTGTGATAATAGAGTGAGAGCCTTTGTATTGCCATTAATCTTTGGCAGAGGATGCTGGCCCTTTAAGAGGGGATGTGGGTAAGAGAAGCCCCCCCCCCCCCACCATGGAACTCCCCACCCCCTTCCTCCAGCACATTGTTCTGCCACTGCCGGCGAGCAGCGGCTTCCTCCGCACACTGCCCTTCGCAGCAAACACACACGGACAGACTGACGGACGCCTCGACTGGATGTGGACGCATGCCCCACGGTGGAAGGGCAGGTTGGAACGCCCGGTCAGCGTTGATGACACACAATTAGGACCGTGACACTCAAACCGGAGACAAAGACACACCGGCTGGTAACAAGGATGCTGTGAGTGAAGACACGTCGTCGGACTGTGAACAATCTCAGGTGACACACGTACACACACACATTTACACACCCACACTGAACAAAGGGGTAATCACAGCATGATGCTACCTTTCCTGTTGTCATGGCAACCATATCATAGTCTGAAGTCATGAGGAGGAGACAAGAAGAGAAGGTTGTCGGTTCATTTTCATCAAGCCATGTCAAGGTCTTCCTAGGAGATATAAATCATTTTAGTGACAAATCCTCTTCCGCACAGAGCAACAGGAAACGTTTGCGTGTGCATGTGCGCGCACGTGTCCTACTTTTTGGCCTTTGTTTGGCGGGCCCATGGAAAATGCACAAAAATGTAGAGGCAAACAGCGATTCCCCCGAAAATAAGACGACCGAGTGCATCAAAACGGTTCCCCAGAGAGAAATAAAAACCCAGCGGATATGAACACATCCACCTGTCTGTCTGTCTTTGTCAACTGCCAGAGGTGAGGCGGTTGCCATGGCACCCTCAACACCCTATAGGAGACTTGTAGAGACTTTCAGAAAGTGACTTGTAGAAACTTGAGGAACATGAAGAGACCGAGAGGGATTTTTAGGGATGACACTTGGGGGCTACAAAGGAACTTAAGCCATAAATAGGGTCATGTTGGTTTGGCATCGCATGCTCCTCAGGGGAACTATGATAACTGAAGACTTTAAAGGATTTTTTTAAGGACATGATAAGTCTTGTGGGAATTGGTACGGACGTGATTTGGAAAATACTTGTTGTGAAATGACTTGGAGGGATATGAAGACACTTGTATTCAGTTTTGGGGGACATGGAATGACTTGGGGGGGATTTTAAGGAACATCAGGAGATGCAAGAGACTTGTACAATGGAACGTACAGTATATAGACTTGAAGAAACGTGAAGACACTTGTAGGGACTTATAAATACATAGAGACGCTTGGGTGTGTGTTTGTAAGAATCATTAGGAACAAGCTTCTCGGGACTATGGGCTATGACAATACTTTAAGAGACATGAGAAGAGGTGTAGACCAATCACTTAAAAAAAATATGGCCTTTTACGGACAGACATGAAGGGACTTGAAGCATTCAGTGTGATGAACAAATGTCACGTCCATCGATTTGTCTGACAGGTGCTCCGGAGGCGAGGGAGCTACCATGGCACCCCGACCGTCATCAGGGGAATTATGGGGTCTCCACCTGATGCCCCCGCGCATCCTGGTGGACTGCTGTCTTCCCAACGGTACGAGTTTGCTCCCCCGTTTTGTGTTCTAATCCGACACGGATTCCAATGGCCGTGTTGTGTTGGTCGCAGGGATGATGGTGAGTCTGGAGTGTCTTCGAGAAACTCCTCTCATCAGCATCAAACAGCAGCTCTTCACAGAGGCTCGGAAGTATCCCCTCTACCACCTTCTCCAGGTACGGCCTTTCTCAGTCTTTTTTTTTCAGGCACTACAGTATTTTTCAGACATTACTGGACTGGACTGAAAGGAAACGACTCCTTCACACATTCAGAAACATGAAAAGATTGACAAAACTTGGAGTGGACAGAGAAAACTTGATGGGATTGACTGATCCTCTGTTCTCTGGCCGACTATAGGAAGAGTCCAGCTACATCTTTGTAGGCGTGACCCAGGAAGCAGAGAGGGAAGAATTTTACGATGAGACAAGGCGTCTGTGCGACCTTCGCTTGTTTCACCCCATCCTGAAAGTAATTGAGCCGCTGGGAAATCGTGAGGAGAAGATTCTGAATCGAGAGATCGGTAAGGTGCAAGGAAAGGGGTGGAAAAGTAACCGGTTTGCCTCACTCCAATTCTCTGGCCACGTCACCATGTTTCCTCATAGGATTCGCCATCGGGATGCCAGTCTGCGAGTTTGAGATGATGAAGGACCCTGAGGTTCAAGACTTCCGTCGGGCCATATTGGGCGTGTGTAGAGAGGCCATGGAGGAACGGGAGGGGGGCGGGGCCCATAGCCAAGCACTCTACGTTTATCCCCCAAATGTCGAGTCTAGCCCCCAACTCCCACAGCACATCTACAGCAAGCTGGACAAAGGTACAAGTTTCTCATCCATCACACTTGAAAAACTGCATCTTGAATGTCTGAATTGAACTGACTTCTACTTTCGGTACATGTGCGGACCTGAAGAAGTTTCCAGTGGTTTGAAGGACATGAATTCGAAGGACTTTCAGGAATATTCAGATGTTTGACTAGAGTTGAAGGGACGTTTAGAAACATGACTTGTAGGGAGTCGTCGGTACAGAAAGACATTGCTTGCAATGAAGAACACAATGTGATTTGGAGACTGATGGAAAGACGTATGAAGACCAGAAGAAACTGTCCACTCTTTGGCTACAAGAATTGACATACTTTCTTGTGTCTGTCCACAGGAAGACTGATTGTAACCATCTGGGTGATCGTGTCGCCGACAAACTCCAAACAGAAATATACGCTAAAGGTACCCCTTGATACACCGAAAACCTGATACGGTATATCGTAAAAGAGAGGTCGGATTTCTTTTTTTTACTCATTCGCTGCCATTCCCGAATTTATTTGTGAATTGAAAAGCATGATGTGGAGCGCCATTCCTGAATTTGTTTGGGTTTTGTTTTTCCTTGTGTGGGGTGCCGATAAAGCGCTGGTCAGACTTCTCTTCCATGAGGGGGCAGCATTTCCCTTTATCCATGTTAGCGCTTTGTTACAGCGTCAGCTGTTGTTAAATCACTATATAAATCAATATGTAAGTATTGTATTTTTTTACAGCCGCCCCCATTTCAAGCTCAGATAACTCCAGACCCACATAACTTAGGAATTAACTCTTTTTTTCCTGATGAAAGAAGAGAGTCTACGGTTTCTTATGCTGAAATGAAAGTTTATGTAGTCCTAAAACGAAGTATTCTGTGGGTCCTGCAATTTGAGTGAAAATGAAAAAAACCCTGGCAGTGGAGCGGACACAAATTTGCACATGGTCTGGCAGTGAATGAGTTAATAACTCCCCTGAAAGATATATACTTCCCTCGGCATGCACAGGTGAGCCATGATAGCCTTCCCGAACAGCTGATAGCAGAATCCATCAGGAAGAAAAGCAGGTCCATGCACCTTTCCCCTCAGCAGCTACGCCTCTGCGTACAAGAGTACCAGGGCCAGTACATCCTCAAGGTAGAACCTCAACTCAATTTTTATCACGGCCGTCTGACTTATGCACGTAAAACTTCCGCAGGTGTGTGGCTGTGATGAGTACCTGTTGGAAAAGTATCCACTCAGTCAGTACAAGGTGACGGCTTTCACGGATTGGTCCTCTCGCTCTGATGGAAAAGCGTTTGGACATTTATTTGAAATGATATAGAGTACTACTAAAACAAACAAAAACGTCTATCTGCCCACAGTACATCCGCTCCTGTATCATAGTAGGTCGTCTTCCTCACCTCATGCTAGTCTCCAAAGACAGTCTTTACTGTCAACTTCCTGCCTCCAGCTTCGTCACTCCGTCCTATAGGTAAGGCGAGCGCATAAACAGAGAACCGATCATGGACAAGGAATTTTTTGCGTTTCAGTCGCCGGACTCCGCAGCCATCTCCCTGTCCCGGAGGGAACGACGGGTCTCCACCACGTTCGCTGTGGGCCTTCAATAGCCGGCTGAGGGTTCGATTGCTCTGCGCCACCTACGTCAACGTCAATATCCGAGACATTGATAAGGTTTGTCTGGGTGTGTTTGTCTCGCGCCGTACTTTGTCTGAGTCTTTCTCATGATTTGTGTAGATTTATGTAAGAACGGGGATTTATCACGGAGGAGAGCCGCTGTGTGACAATGTCAACACACAAAGAGTCCCATGTTCCAATCCAAGGTAACATAGCAAAGAGTGACTTGGCTTTTTTAAACAATTCTTCTACATTTTTCCCCTTTTAAACTAGTACCTGTAATCCTACTTAAAATCACCATTTTACCTGTTCTGGATAACACATAGATGGAACGAATGGCTGACCTATGACATCTACCTTGCCGACCTGCCCCGCTCAGCCCGACTCTGCCTGTCTATCTGCTCTGTGAAAGGAAGGAAAGGTGCTAAGGAGGTAGGAAAGGAATGGAGAAAGGAAACAGGAAGTCAGAGAGAAGAGGAAGAGGAGCCACCAAATGAATGACTCTGTCCATTTGTATGTCAGGAACACTGTCCGCTGGCTTGGGGAAACGTGAATCTCTTCGACTATAAGGACATTCTGGTTTCAGGGAAAGTGGCGCTAAGTTTATGGCCCGTGCCTCACGGCCTCGAAGACTTGCTAAACCCAATCGGGGTGGCCGGTTCCAATCCGAACAAGGTAAGCCACCTTTGGGTTTTTTTGCGTCTCTTCTGGGCCCGGGATCAGCTCTCCTAATTGGTTGTTCCTGATCGCCAGGAATCTCCCTGTGTCGAACTCGAGTTCTCCTGGTTCAACCAGCCGGTTGTTTTTCCAGACGAGCAGCAAATTGAAGAGCACGCCAACTGGACCATCAGCAGGGAGCTGGGCTTCAACTACACTCATGGGCTGGTAAGACACACACACACACACACACACACACACACACACACACACACACACACACACACACACACACACACACACACACACACACACACACACACACACACACAACATACACGCAGGTGGACAAAAAGCCTGTCTCACTGTGTAGAACAGTCGCCTGGCGTGTGACAGCAGCGTTTCAGCAGCGGATGCTGAGCAGCTTCGGTGCCTCTGCTCCAAAGATCCTCTCTATGAACTCTCGGAACAAGAGAAGGACTTCCTGTGGAGACACAGGTGAGGACTAAATTCCCACTCATGCAAGCCAGGGCCTAATCTTTGTGTTGTGTGTGTGTGTGTGTGTGTGTGTGTGTGTGTGTGTGTGTGTGTGTGTGTGTGTGTGTGTGTGTGTGTGTGTGTGTGTGTGTGTGTGTGTGTGTGTGTGTGTGTGTGTGTGCGCGCGCATGCGTGCGTGCGTGTTTCACTCTTTTGCAGACATTACTGTGTCAATATCCCAGAGTCTCTTCCCAAGCTCCTTCTTTCTGTCAAATGGAATTCCAGAGATGAAGTATCTCAGGTAGGAGATGTCCAACCAATGGTTGGACATAAGGCACACAAATACAAGTCATAACTGCCACTTAGCAGTTTTTTTGACGACGATACTAGTGCAGCGTGTTCTACCGGAAACAAATTCCTTGTATGTTCTACATACTTGGCAATAAAGATGATTCTGATTCTGATAAGTAAGGAAAACCTCAATTGCTTATTTATCTATTCACCTATCATTACCAGATGTACTGCCTTTTGAAGGAGTGGCCTCTGATGGAGTCCGAGTCAGCTCTGGAGTTATTGGACTGCAACTTTCCTGACCCGATGGTCAGAGAGTTCGCGCTGCGCTGCCTGGTCCAGAGTCTGACGGATGACAAACTGTCCCAGTACCTACTACAGCTCGTACAGGTTTGCTAATCATCTGGAGGCAGAGATGGCAAATCCAGGTCCAGAGAGTGCCATCGGGTTTGCTTCAGTCACGTGTACTTCCACCCATAGGCTGTTTGAGTTGAAGCAACTGCGGCATTAAAAAAATGTCGCAGTTTTTTTTTCTATCTGGACCTGGACTTGCCATGTCTCCCCTCATTGAAAGGTATGCCACCCTGGCACCTAAGCAAAAATATATTTGTAATCCATG
Organism: Hippocampus bargibanti; assembly: GCF_051943395.1. Lineage (NCBI taxonomy): Eukaryota > Metazoa > Chordata > Actinopteri > Syngnathiformes > Syngnathidae > Hippocampus > Hippocampus bargibanti. The sequence goes on from NC_142735.1 coordinate 21,951,020, forward strand.
TTCAGGTGTTAAAATATGAGATGTACCTGGACAACCCGCTGGCCCGTTTCCTGATCAAGAAAGCGTTGACCAATCAAAGGATAGGACACTTCTTCTTCTGGCATCTCAAGTGAGCAAGACGGTTGATGACATGAGAGGCCGACACATGAACATTGACACGTTGACATTGGCGTGTTTCCGTCATCAGGTCAGAGATGCACAATAAGACAGTGTCACGTCGTTTTGGCTTGCTGCTGGAAGCCTTTTGCAGAGCATGTGGCATGTACCTCAAACACCTGAACCGACAGGTGAGGGGAGGTCCTTCTGTCCGTCATTCAGTCCTTGATTGCTGGATCCATGAGATATACGAATGCGTCCATGCAGGTGGAGGCCATGGATAAATTGGTGAACCTCACAGATACGCTGAAACAGGAAAAGAAAGACGAGACACAGAAAGTAAGGAAGTGAGGCACACACCCTAGTCTGACTTTTTACATCATCCCACACGTGATTGCTTGTTTAGACTCAGATGAAGTTCCTGGTGGAGCACATGTCCCGTCCAGATTACATGGAAGCGCTACAGGGATTCGTCTCTCCTTTGAACCCTGTTCATCAACTGGGACACCTCAGGTGATACTCCTTCCACCAATGAGATCAGACCAATTTGAAGAATTGAGACTTTCTTGACTAAAATTTAGGGTAGATTCCATTAGAATTTGCGGGCCTTTATTTATGACTTGCTCCTACGTGGGAATCAATGAAACTCAACATGTTGTGTCCAGGCTGGAGGAGTGCAGGATAATGTCGTCGGCAAAGCGTCCACTGTGGCTGAACTGGGAGAACCCCGATATCATGTCAGAGCTACTCTTCACCAACAACGAGATCATCTTCAAGAATGGCGACGGTACCATATTTTGCTCGGGAGAGTAGGAAATGTGGCTCCCGTGTAATCAACTCATGTTTGGTTGCTTTCCAGATCTACGGCAGGATATGCTAACCCTCCAGATCATCAAGATTATGGAAAATATCTGGCAGAACCAAGGCCTGGACTTGCGGTGAGACATCAGCGAAAATGACAAAGCATTCATGACAAAGGACTTACACTTTGTGTACGTTGCTCTCAGAATGCTCCCCTATGGATGCCTGTCCATCGGCGACTGTGTTGGTCTCATCGAGGTTGTGAAGAGCAGTTTCACCATCATGCAGATTCAGTGCAAAGGAGGCCTGAAAGGGGCTCTGCAGTTCAACTCCAATACTTTACATCACTGGATTAAAGACAAGAACCGCGGAGAGGGGTCAGTATCTGTCTACTCTGTTTGTCTGTCAGAATAAATTAGTTTCCGTACTATAGTAGACGTCATCCAAAGGAGATTTACGAGATGATGCAGCCGCAACCTGCAATTCAGTGGGTGAAATGGACCGGGTTCCAAGCTGTTATAAACAAGTACAGTCAAACCTTCGTTTTTTTAACGTCTTAGTTATCGACCAGTTCAGTTTTCAACTAGAAATTGTGGTTTTTTTATGCCTCGGTTTACAACCAAAGTTCGGTTTTCGACCAAACTGAGCGCACCTGAATGCACCAATCGACTCCCCAAGGCTTCCTTATATGTCACTGGCTTGTGTCGCGTCTTATTGTGACCAACGCATTATCCTCATGTAGCATTCTATTGTGAGCAGGCATGTTTGTATTGTTCAATCGTGATAAAAAAGAAGACATTGATTACATTGATTATAATGGGAAATGGTTCGGTTTTTGAACAGGTTTCTGGAGTGGATTATGGTCGAAAACCAAGGTTTGACCATATAACATCCCTCTTTCAGGTATGACCGTGCCATCGACTTGTTCACCAGGTCGTGCGCCGGCTACTGTGTGGCGACATTTATTCTGGGAATTGGCGACCGGCACAATTCCAACATCATGGTCAAAGAGAACGGACAGGTGAGTCCTCCTACGTTCCCCGTCAAACCATTCCCACCCTTGTATTTGACCTAGAGCTGCCCTACAGCTCTTTCACATCGACTTCGGTCACTTCTTGGATCACAAGAAAAAGAAGTTCGGCTACAAGCGGGAGCGCGTCCCTTTTGTCCTCACGCAGGACTTTCTGATCGTCATCAGCAAAGGAATCCAGGAGTCAACCAAGACAAAAGAGTTTGACAGGTAGTCTCGTATTTTTCCTGCCAGTCTGTTTTTGTCCAAGGACGTTGCTCACTTACCCGTCTCACCGTCAGGTTTCAGGAGATGTGCTACAAGGCCTATCTGGCCATTCGACAGCACGCCAGCCTCTTTATCAACTTGTTCTCTCTGCTACTCGGATGTGGGATGCCTGAACTGCAGAGCTTCGACGACATCGCCTACTTGAGGAAAACACTGGCGCTGGGTAAACACACACACACACACACACACACACACACACACACACACACATTTAAAAGATAAATAAAATGCTATGGAATCAATCCAATATCTCAGATTTTCCATCGTGTGGCCCATGTACATGTCAGACAATTCAACGCACCAGTCAGTCAATAAACGCACAAATGGCTTCATGGCAAGCCATTTCAGGGCATACTAGGATATTGACCCTCAGACAGATAACAAGGACATCGATGAAAATCAAAATCTTGCTCTAAAGGCATCTAATTATTATTATTTTTGGGTGGGGGCAGAGAAAAGTCAACAGGAGGCGTTGGAGTACTTCAGTAAGCAGATGAATGACGCCCATCATGGAGGCTGGAGTACCAAGATGGACTGGATCTTCCACACTATCCGACACATGCCCAATGAGCACTAGCTAACAAACGCACACGCACTACAAACGTTGTAACAGCAACGCCAATCTCAGGGTTGCGGGTCCGAGAATGCCAAAGGCGTCGTCCCCCTTCTTTCGGTGCTAATGTTAAACCAGTGAGCTGCAGTTGTAGCATGTATTTGAAACAAACTTTATTGACCTACTGCTGTGAAGACAAAAAATAAAGCAATAAAAACTTTGAGACAATCAGCCCGAGCCAATTTAAGGGTGGGGGGTGGGATCGTTATGAGGTAACAGAGTAGAAACACCTTTGGAATTTTGGGGTTAAGCCTATGAATTAATAGCAGCATAACTGGTGAATGATATGAATGATTGGTTGTTGATGCTATCACTGTCTATTGATTGCGTCCACTGTGTTTATAGTGATGTTTGCACTGTGTGACAGTACTTCGCTAAAACAAAGTATGACTTTTGAGAAATAAAGAAATGAAATAAATGATTTCAAGAAGTTGTTGTGAATGGTCGCCATCGCGGATCTCGTTTTGAGACATGGCTTGCTTTGTCGCCATCTTGTGGTCAATATAACTATTGCATATTATTGTTGAAGGCGTGCGAATGTTCAGCAACTTAGCAAATGAGAAGGTTTCTTCAGCCGTCATCTGTACAAAAGTGAAGGTTTCGGACGTTTCGCCTCCTATCCAAGAGGCTTCGTCAGCGAACTAAAGTCTGACTGGTCGTATCGGCCCCATTTATATATCCCTAATGTCCAGACATGATGGCGCCGGACACAGCTATGATAGGTCCCTACTCTCAGGTTGGGGGGGGGGGGGGGGCAGACCGGTTAAACCAGACCGGTTTAATGAAGGATTTTGTTGTTTTATAAGAATCGCTTCTTTTACCCCCCTTTCAAACCATCTATGTTCTTTCGCTAAGATTTTAACCTCATTGTCGTCAAATGAGTGGTTACTAGCTTTTAGGTGCAAATGTACTGCCGATTGAGGTCCACTTATATTATCCCTGCGATGTTGATAAAGTCTTTTTTTGAGAATTTGTTGAGTCTCCCCAATGTACTGCTCTTTACAATTTTCATTCTTACAATGTATGGAATAAACTACATTACTTTGTCGTTGTACTAAATTCATCCTGTCTACTTGATAACTAATGTTAAGCAGATTCCTTACTTACAGACAGTGTAACGAAGGCGGAAGTAGTCGCCGAAACATGTCAGGTATTTGAACACCGACAATACACTGTCTGTAAGTAAGGAATCTGCTTAACATACATTACTTTGTTTTTCATTTGGTAGCCTATCTTTTGGATGAACTCATTTTTGCCTTAAAGTGTAGACTTCAACATTAAATTTACTCGTGAGGACATTCAAAAGAACCAACTAGCCTTCTTGGATTGTAAAGTAATTATAAAAGAGGACAGAGCGCTAAAAACAGAAGTCTTTAGGAAGGCTACGCACACTGACCAATACTTACTTTTTGACTCTAACCACCCTTTACAACATAAACTAGGAGTTATCAGAACCCTCCAGCATAGGGCTAAACTAATACCAACTAGCACTGAAGGTAGAGAAAAGGAGTCTAAACATATCAGGAGAGCACTCACTGTGGGTACCCTCAGTGGTCATTCAACAAATGTCAGAATGAAAGAATAGCGAACGAAACCAATAATTCTCAAGATTCAAAAAGGAGAGGAGTAGCAGTACCGTACATTGCAGGAGTTTCTGAAAAATTACAAAGAGTCCTTTGGCAACATAAAATTCCTACTTATTTCAAACCGATGAACACGTTAAGGCAAAAATTAGTGCATCCAAAAGATAGGCTACCAAATGAAAAACAAAGTAATGTAGTTTATTCCATACATTGTAAGAATGAAAATTGTAAAGAGCAGTACATTGGGGAGACTCAACAAATTCTCAAAAAAAGACTTTGTCAACATCGCAGGGATAATATAAGTGGACCTCAATCGGCAGTACATTTGCACCTAAAAGCTAGCAACCACTCATTTGACGACAATGAGGTTAAAATCTTAGCGAAAGAACATAGATGGTTTGAAAGGGGGGTAAAAGAAGCGATTCTTATAAAACAACAAAATCCTTCATTAAACCGGTCTGGTGGGGTGAGGTTCAATTTGGATCGTTCATACAATAGCCTGCTTAGGCAAAACAGGTTAGGCAACATTCGCAATGCTGATGGGGGTCGTTATGCTGATAAGGTGATACCGGGGGGAGTGGGGGTAATAGGCCAGTCGTTACTCAGGAATGTAGGAACAATCAGTGGGGCCACAGGGAGGGGTCCTCTGCCCCCCCCCCCCCAACCTGAGAGTAGGGACCTATCATAGCTGTGTCCGGCGCCACCATGTCTGGACATTAGGGATATATAAATGGGGCCGATACGACCAGTCAGACTTTAGTTCGCTGACGAAGCCTCTTGGATAGGAGGCGAAACGTCCGAAACCTTCACTTTTGTACAGATGACGGCTGAAGAAACCTTCTTATCGATGGACCACTCCTGTACGACTGAGAGCTTACACAGACAACTTAGCAAATGTTTTTTTCGGCAGGGTTAGTTCAAAGTAGCAAAGACCTTCTCCCAGACATCCGCAAACAGTTTTAATGGTCACAAGCACATTTTCCTGTCACCATTACATTTTTGAATATGTTCAAAATGTCTTTGCGGCTGTTAGAATTATTTGTGAATGTCTACCCAAGGTCTTTGGAACCTTTAACAAACACCTGGAATTAAAACAAAAACATTATGGCAAATCTCTGCTGCATCATCATCTTAGAAAATAACAAAGAATAAATTATGTGACATTAAACTAGTGATTCCCAACCAACAGCCATGACACGTGAGTACGCCACAGGAAACGATCCCATTTTAATTTAAATTATTTCTCTGCTACAAGTAATGGATCTTCAGTCCATCTATGCATGTGATAAATACTAACAGGGAGGATGTCACATGTGTCATCGCCCTTTTGCCATGCATAAAATAGAATAAGACTTGATTTTGTTACCATAATTTTATAGCATAAAATTTACGCATTGGCTCATGTTCGGATACCCTGCATTAAGCCTCCACCATGACTTTTCACCAAAAACACCAGTACTCACCAATCCGCCGGCCAGTGCGTGACACCTGCTCCAACAAAAAGAGTTATTATATTAACAGGTGCAAAAGAAAACGGATGTGTGCATTTTCCTCTCTTGTTTTATTATAAAAGTCGTTTCTACATTGACTGTGAACAAAAACAAATAAAAGCATGACATTGAATAGTCCAGGGTCTCCATGGCAACATACAGGTAAGAATGGTTGAAGGGGAGGGGGCTGGTGTTGGGATAACCATGGCAACAGTGGCGGTTGTTGGAGGGGGGGGGGTCTATTATCATCGTCCTCGGACCTCACACCTTACCTACACACACACACACACAAAATAACTCACCCAGAGTGTGTTTATGTCACATCTGGAACCCACCACACGAGAAGCAAGGTGCTTTGAGAACTCAAGTAATTACAATTTTTAAAAGGCATCAGCCCATTGGGGGGGGGGGGGGGTGGCTGTCACCGTGGCTAGAGAAATGCCTCTGATTGGCTGTAATCGACTCTTGTGAAGCTCCGCCCCTGCCACTTTATAAGCCAATCAGCAGCTTGGAGAGTTATTTGTCTTAAAAAGAAAAACCAAAATGTTTGAATGCTTGACTTGAACCCTCCGCTATTTCTCTCTCTCTCTCACACACACACACACACACACACACACACACACACAAATACACACACACAACCATGGGTCCCTACTCGTCATCATCATCCTCTTCATCGTCGTCTTCGCCTTCGTCATCCTCCTCTTCCTCACCGCCCTGAGCGGATGAACCGGGATTCCTGGCGTATGACACGCCACCCCGATATGCTACCATATCCTGGGAGGACAAAAAGCACAAAGAAGCTTAAAAAAATAAAAAAAAAACACTCATTTTCCACACATAGCAAACCTCTCCAGAAAAAGTGCTCAAATAAAATACTTTGATATCATCAGTGTTGACAAGTATTATGAATACACCAAGATGGCAACAATGACAAAGTCACAGTCTTCCATAGCTGGGTGTCATATGTCAATACAACAGCGAGGTAATGAGGTCCTCCCCGAAGCATATTCAGTTTGATCTGATCTTCTGAATGGTTAGAATATTTCTCTGGCAATTCGGCTTAGTATTATAAACCTTCGGGAACCATTGTTGGGCTTAAAACCTGAGTACGATTTTTTTTATTTGACAGAAAGTGACATCATGGTCAGAATCAAAATCAGAAAACCTTTATTCGTCCCACAATGGGGAAATTTGCAAATATATCATTTAATCTCTCAAGGTCACTTTACAGTCAACTGATATTTTTTTCTGTGGGTGAGCAACGGCAGCCACACGTGCCAGCGTTCACTCAACCCTGAAGCAACTCAAATAGATAGAAAGCTAGCTAGCGAGCTAATAGATAGCCAATAGCTAGCTAGCTATTTTGCTAATAGATAGCTAGCTAGCCAGCTAATAGATAGCCAATAGCTAGCTCACTAGCTATATAACTAATAGCTATCTAGTTAGACAGATATCCAATAGCTATATATCTAGCTAGCTAGCTAACAGTTCCAGCTTGTTTATTGCAATTTTCTCCATTGTAAGACTATTAAAGGCTTTCTGATTCTGATTATCAGCAACAAATCCGACCCTGTGAAAATAATACTCTCTCTTGCTCTATTGTTTTATAGAACGTTTTTAAACTACATTTTTATGTTTCAATCCTTAACAGTATTTAGATTAGCACACAAAGCTGACAACTGTAGATTTCCAAGACAGATAAAGCAAATATATTTCACAATAAATATCTGATATATAGTGGGTCAGTAGTCCAAGGGTGGAGGACAGGGGACAATGTTGATATGCGTTTCCTCACCCGGTCATATTTCTCCCGGAGTTTCTGCGCCTTCTCCTCGTACGGCAGCTTGTCAGACTGTGATAACTTGCTCCACATCTCGCCCAGCTTCTTGGCGCAGTCACCTATGGAAAGCCCGGGGAACTGCTGCTTCACACTGGGACGGTACTCACTGCAGAACACGAAGAACGCTGACCTACGAGACAGTGACAAGCATCGCTGTGATTTCAAGATGGGTGTCGCCCTCTGGTGGAGGGAAGATGCCAATTACAACCCCGAGGTTCTTAAAGGAATTGGACTTACGGGGGCCGCTTGGGTGCGTTGGGGTCTTTCCTCTTGCGCCCCCTCTTTCCAAAACCTTTGGGTGGGACGTAGTCCCTCATCTCCCTGTTGTAACGCACTTTATCGGCCTTGGCCATGTCCTCAAAACACTTCTTATCAGTGGGAGACAAACCCTATCAAAAGACAAACGTTCACCTCTGTTGACTGAATGACCCCACATTCACATACCCCCTTCCCCGCGCGTCCTTGCCCCTTATCGCGGATCTCACCTTCCATCTCTCTGAACACTTCTTGGAGAACTCGGCAAAGTTTACTGACTGCTCCGGGTTCTTCTTGCGATGTTCCTCTCGACACGTCTGCACGAAGAAAGCGTACGCAGACGTCTTCCCCTTGGGCTTGTTCACATCTTTGCGCATCATGGTGGCGGCCTGAGATGCGACACAGATGTTCACCATTTATAGTCTCTCTAGCTTCATTTACATACCCACACACACATATACAATTGCTGCTGTGTATTGGGAATTTCTCCAGTGTAAGACCAATAAAGGTTTTTTTATATATATATATATATATATATATATATATATATATATATATATATATATATATATATATATATATATATATAAAACCTGGATGCACACGTAAATAGTCACTTTATGTCGAGTCAATGGCACCACGACAGTGGCTGCCTTTCCAGCATCTCTTCTATTTTGTTTTTCTACTTCTTCCTTTCCTTTCCTCTTCCTTCCATAACTTTGCTGCTGTGAAATGTAAATGTCTCCACTGCAAGACTAATAAAGACTCATCCAATCCAATACAGCTACATATATCAAATATGCTTTTTTTATACTGTGTTTCTATACTTTGCACTATGTGCAGTTCTTTTTATGAAACTTTTCTTTGGTGCAGTTGTACATTTCAGTCTCCTGACATTTTCTTTTGTGCATGGAATACTTTGTTTTATCTTATGAGACCCCCCACCTCACCCCTTTCAATTTTGCTGCTGTGAATTGCAAATTTCCCCATCGTGGGACTATTAAAGGCTTTGTGATTCCGATGTGTAGAGCTGCTTAGCTTATTCCGAAAAGGTTGTAGGTGAGCTGAAGGGGTCAACTGACAAAACAGCACTTTTTTACCGTATTTTACTAGATTCATACATTTTCACCCCAAGAAATACCTCTGTATATACGTTCAGTTATGTAGTAGTATGTCTTTGACAAAGCCAAGACACTGACCACCACTAATGTCCCAGTAACCCACTGTTAATTTGTCTATTGATTACTTATACCAATTACAGTCATTAGGGTGAGATTTAGCCCACCAAGAGATTCATCAGTTTCCCTCTGATAAGTTAACCCACTGTTTATTTTTTTTCACGGGGTTGGGGTGTGTGTGTTGGTCTTTCGACATATGCAAGTCGCACCCCTCCAGACGACCTTGGTTCAAGGGGTCTGGTATGCCCTGGACTGGTCGCCAGTCAATCACAAGGCACATTAAAAAAAAAAAAAACAATCCAAACTAAATCCAAATGTAATAATTTTTCTTGATAAAAAAAAGATTTATATGTATTAGTAAGAATACAATTGTTTGTACAGGGGCAGACCGAATCTTTACTTTCAAACAAGCGTCTCGTAAACGTTAGACTGGGGGCAAATAACGGCCCATCCTTCAGCTACTAACAAAGAACTGCTGGGGATCCATTTTCTCCTCAGTCGGGGTTCACGGAGACAAAACGTGACATTCCGTGATGTGTCTCGGGAGATGGGATGGACTGCCGCGGCCACTAGCCGCTGGGAGTCGGGGCAGGAAAAGAAGACGCATCAGGGTTGGGATGGTTGAATGGATAGTGGGTAAGGAGTTAGCAACGGTTAGCTTAGCCTGGCTACCAGAACAATGAGCCACCATTTGCTTCCCGCCCTCTGCGGAACGAGCCTCCCATCCCCCTACGAGACGTCACAACGGGACGTTTTGGAGCACAAAGGGGCCCGGAGAAGAGAGCATCAATCTCCGACATTCCGTTATTTATCCGAGCGACACTTTAGTGTTCGCAATGGATATAAACTCCCCGGTTCCACACTACTCCGCATTTACAACCATTGGGCTACGGCTATGATCCGCAGAGTAGAGGGGGGCTGAGCGGCGTAGACTATTTCCTGGCGTTCGAAGTCCCTCTAAATGGGCGTTCCTCGGCTACCACAGGGCGACTCTAAGAGTCATCGGATGGCACGCACGTAAAACGGCAGCAGCAGAGGCACAATTTGAGCCCGACCGTGGTGCATTTATGCCCTCTTTACGGCCGGGCTGAATGGAGCGCTCTGCCTCCTGCTTTTGCAAACCCACGTCCCATACAAGATGGCCGGCTGTACTCACACGTTCGGAGGGCCGGCGGCAGAATGAAGCACACTCGGGATCGGGGCTGCTATTTATTTTTGTTCTTTTTTGTTGTTGACAAGTCGGGTAATTGTTGACGTCTGGTGGTTGAAGCGGAGACTGGACAGTCCGTTCACTTTCAAACTGGGTCGAGTTGAGGACCGCTCCCGCCCCCAGAACACGCCCCCCACGTCGTCTTCCAAATCAGTGGGCGGAGTGAAGGATGCGCCCTTGGCGGGGCTTAGGTGAATAATCGCATTTGAATGGCTGCATTTTGGACGAGGGGCGGAAATTCTCGTTTTGAAAAGGCGGGGCTAATTAATAGTGGAGCGCAATTGGTCATAGAAGATGTCAGTCAACGTATGACGTCAGCGTCACATTACGTTGTTTTGTTTGGTAAAATGGCGCCGATAGAAATATTTGCTCTTGTGTCTTTATCGTTGCTTTTGCAAACCATCATCATCCTGTTACATTCATGGTACACTAACTGGAGGAAATACGAAAATACACATACTATAAAGTAAAACAGCAAGGCAAACACCTCACTTACAATAAAAGTGTTTTTTTTTCAATCTAGGTTTTCTACCTTGGGCACATTCTTGGCAAACAAACTGCAATAAAATCCACCAACTTTCTAAACTGCTTCTCCGAACTAGGGTAGCGGATCAGCTGCGGTTTTCCTCGGATAACATTGGGCCAGAACTAGTCAAGGCAATCACTGGGAAGAGTGTTAGCGTTCTTAGCATGTCTGCCTCAGAGTGAAGAGGTGCAGGTTTCGATTCCGGCTCTGACATTCTTGTGTGGAGTTTGCATGTTCTTCCCGGGCCTGTGTGGGGTTTCTCCGTGTACTCCAGTTTTCTCCGTGTACTCCAGTTTTCTCCCACATAAAAAAATCGTGCACGGGAGATTAAATGAACATTCTCAATTGCCCCTAGGGGTGAGTGTGAGCACAGATGGTTGTTTTTCTATGGGTGCTCGGCAATTGGCTGGAAAGCAGCCCACAGTAGTCCAGCATGCCTGAGACCACTGTGAGGATAAAAGGGTCCCCAGTGATACACAAACTTTCGTGGAATGACAAAAAAAAAAAACAGAAAAAGAAACAAATTAAATTTAGAACCTTTAAAAAATGCAATACGATCCAAATGAAGATCATCGCTGTTCTCCCGTGTGGTTTCCTGCCCGGGCTCGTATGGGTTTTCTCCGGGTCCTCCGGTTTCCTCCCACATTCCAAAAACATGCATGGCAGGCAGATTGAACACTCCAGATTCTCCCTAGGTGTGAGTGTGAGAGTGACTGTCGTTTGTCTTTGTGTGCCCTGAGATTGGCTGGCAACCAATTCAGGGTGTCCCCCCCTCGTGCGAGCACCACCCGTGACCCTAATGAGGAATAAGCGGTATGGCAAAAGGATGGATGTATTTTATTGTATTGTATTGTATTGTATTGTATTGTATTGTATTGTATTGTATTGTATTGTATTGTATTGTATAGCATTGCATTGCATTGTATTTGCAATATATTTTATCAACATGTTTGAATTTAACTTTTGGATTGGATATGCCTTTATTATATCCATATCACACAAAGTTTTTTTTAAAGCACGGTGCTAATCTTTCAATTGCATTATACAGTGGCGGAAAGAGATTAAATCGATATTCAGGGCATAAAATTGCATTTTATTTTAATTAATCTTTCGGAACTTTCGATGGGGTTTTTCGATGGTGATGTTTGCAAAGATAATTATTAATATTTTTTTTGTGAGATTATGATAGTAAATTGGAATTTTTACTTGTTTTGGTTTATTGTTACCAAATATGAAGGAGGAAAAAAAATATCATTTGAGGCTTATGATGATACAATGTCACGCACACCGATGTAATGCGCAACGGAGTGAACAAAGAGGCAGAAATGCGTCATGTATAAGCCTCATCGTTTGCCGTAGTTGTCAAGGAAGCACGATGTGTATACTGCTGAGGATCCTCGGCGCACTATTTAAAAACATGTTTTTATAATAATAATACAATTCATGGACGACATGGACGCCGTGCAGCTGTTCAGGGAGCAATTTAATCCGCAGACTGAAGCAGTCAGTATCACCAAGTCTCAGCATTAAGTATATTTTGCGCTTGTGAATATTGACATCCATCTCACTTTTGTCATTCTCTGGGCATTGACTCAATACAATTTGGATAGTTCCGATTCTCCAGAGTAATCATTTTGATTCGGGTCCAACCATTTACATTTTACACAGTTCACATTCGATCGATTCAAAGCCCAGAGTGTGCTCGCCGGGTGTTTGTTGTTTTGACTACACGACGTAGACCTACGCGATATATCAAGTTGAATTTTTGCTCCACACTTGAGTAAAACCGTCAATTAACTTTGGTCAGCTTCTCAACTGTTAAACATTTTCTAATGTTGAATGTTGTCTACAGGAAATCAGATGGTTAGAAGAACTATTTCATTTTGTTCGAAAACACTTGTGGCCTTTGAATTCTGGCCCCGCCCCTTGCTATCAGACGGGTGAGTATCTATCTATCGATCTGTCTGTCCGCCCGTCCGTCCGTCCGTCCGTCCGCCCGCCCGTACACATACAGTATATACTCACGTTTTCAGACCAATCCCAGCAGATACAGCAAATACTCCCCTCTTGACTGCTCACCAATATCTAGTGACTAATACCACACCTGCTTTTCAGAGATAAAATTTCGATGAAACCAATGACAGATCAAGAAATAAAGTCTATTCCTGCCAAAAGGCAGAGCAGTTACTCTGTCATAGAGAATTTGAATTCAAAATAAGTCACTCCACTTTATAATTAATTTGTCATTAAAAGAAGGGGCAAAATAAATCTTAATAACTCAGTTTCTGTCTTTATTCAAAATAAATAGTCGCACAGAATAATATTTCGGAGGGTTAATTAACCCTTACTAGCCAAGCGTGACACTATGAAGGTGTGTATGTACACAAATACATTTGTTACACTGATGAAATTGATTTGCAGCGGATGAGGGTGTTTCTCACCTGAGTGCGACTCTGCTCAAGAGGATACGTGGAAAGATGTCCAATGCGTACTCGCTGCCCCTCAGCTACAGGCAAGCAAGACGTGACTCCCCCGTCCTTGCGCCATCGTTGAGATGCATTCCTTACTTAGTCTGTCTACTCACCAGGTTGGTGGCCGTCTCTGAGCTTCTTTCTCATCAGCGGCTAGCGTGTGTCAGTCATCTGTCTTGGGGCACCAGTGACGAGCGAGCATCAGCCGAGGATGCGGCGACGGTGCTGCCGGGCCAGCGGGTTTTACCTCGGGCGCACCTCCTGCTCATGGGCCGCCTGACGCACGGCCGTGACGGAGAGTGGACACTGACGGACGACAGTGGGAGTATTCGATGTGAAGTGAGTTAGCGTAACAATTTTGTTAAACATTGTGGCGCAGGAAATGATTCAGTTTGACTTCCTGTCTAGGTTGTGTCTCCCTCACCTCTGTGGATGGGTCGTCTCGTCTTTCTCCCCTCCTGGCACTACATCCCCAGCGATGCCCCTCGAGAAGCTCCAGGCTACGTGGAGATGATTAGCTCTCCTGTTCTGCTGTGTCCTGGTCCTGCACAGAAGTTAGCCTCCAGTCCTGTCGCTATCACAGAAGCTGCGGGCTTAATCCACAACAGGTGTGTCACA